>NC_072459.1:9231500-9451500 GCF_027596085.1 Anoplopoma fimbria
TCATAAAATCATACATCCACAAACCACATGGTCGCTCCTGAGAAAATACACCAACAAATCTCAATTCTTACTTTCAGCAGGTGGAAACTCGGAATCGGGCTTTGATAGCTCCTTTTTTTTTTTTTTTTACAAAGAAAAAAAAAAGTTGTACTGATTTGTAATCTTGATTTAAAAAAAAAAAAATCCACAGAGGGTTGCAGAGTAAGTCAGTTCAGCCTGTCTTGCCTCTCCGGCTGGTTGGATTGTCAGTGAGTGGTGCTGAAAAGACAGCGACGCTGCTCAGCCGGATTGTTAAGGGAGGTGCGCACTGGTGCTTCCGCTCATCATCTGTGCGCTCCGGTTATTCAGCTCCAGGATACAGTAGCTGCGTCATCCCTGAATCCCAAGTCATGCCATGGGACTGTCTCATTGACTTTTCAAACCCTGTTTAAATTGCGCTGAGGCTTTAAAAACACATTGAGAGTTCAGGTTTTCAGTGGGTTTCCTGTTTTTATAAGTATGACATGTATCATATCTCTAAAGGACTGTGCGGGCTCTGTGTAGCGTTTCTGATGTGTTGTAGCAGCAAACAACCCTTTTATGATAACAATACACAATAGTATGATACTGGGATTAGTGATTGATAGCTTCACATCTGTCTGGATCCTGAATTGGGGGATTATTGCACTCTCTATGCCCCTCAGAGTCTGCATTTGTTTGAGTGAAATGTATTTCTTTTTTCTTCCAACAGGGCACATTTGGTCTAAGGTCAAACTTTAAGGATTAGTAAATCCCATTGAAATCCTCAGTTCAAATGGGTAGTCTGATGACGTGTCTTGAATTGAAACAGCCCCCCACTGCCTTCTCTCATTGTTGTGCATAAGA
The DNA here is from genome assembly GCF_027596085.1 of Anoplopoma fimbria. Taxonomy (NCBI): domain Eukaryota; kingdom Metazoa; phylum Chordata; class Actinopteri; order Perciformes; family Anoplopomatidae; genus Anoplopoma; species Anoplopoma fimbria. The sequence goes on from NC_072459.1 coordinate 9,232,365, forward strand.
AAGGGACTTTCATTTTCTACACAGCTTGACTGTGACATTAATGAAGCTGAACACTTGACTTAAACTTAAACACACATTTCATGCTTTGAAAATATGACGGTTGATGCTGAATGACACCAAGGCCATGCTGAATACAATCAGGTAGGCTCTAGTTTGCCGTTAAAGATCCATACAGATAAAGAATATAAAGCATAAAAGAATGATTCTAAGTTGTATTCAAAAGGTCAGTGCACTGCATAATGAGGTCTTGCTTGTCCCGGGTTGGTCTAATTTTCTTTTTTTTACATTTCAAATTTTGAAACTGCTTTTGTAGAGCCAGCCAATAACAGACTTTCTTCTCTCAGAGTGATAGGGCAAATTAGGCTGCCGATGTGAGGATGCAGTGCTGCAGTCAATAATTTATTTGTTCATTGCTGATAATAAAGACAGCAATGGTTTATTGCATATCTTGCTCATGTTTTTAATTGTGGTGTGTGTTTTGTGGTGAGTTAAATGCTTGTGACCTCGGCCAAATAGAACTAAAAATAATCCTTGGTGTTTGCTTTAATCTGGCTGGTGGGAGTTTATTTTATAACCATTAGATAACAGTTTCACAGGAACAGTAAGTAAAAAAAAAAAAGGCATGCAAAATTCATGTTGCTGTCTGTTTCAGTTTCTCAAATTGTCGGTTGGGGTCCAAGTGGGACGCAAGTATCCATCCAAACAGGGAGGCACGGTACGCAGAAACTTCACTGTGTGACAAACATTTTTTATATTCAAATCCAATCCCTCCTGACACAAATCTCACCTCTATAAACACGTCAAACCGTCGAAGAAAACTATGATCTCACAGCCTTTTCAGGATGGGATCCTTCCTCAAAATAACCCAAAGACAGTGAACAATATTTGGAAAGAAGAGAGAATTATTTCGTCAGTCAAGTACATAGCAGTTCTATGCTGTTGCATGTGTAACATGAGTTGATGATATCGCTTCTATATATTTAGAAATCTGCAGGCAATCGCTTGTCGGTGGCATGATGACACCATTAGCCTCTTTGACAATGATAGGCAGAGAAGAGAATCAAAGCAGGTTTTGTTTGGAGCTCCCTTCATGTTTAGTCAAACTAAGACAAGGGAGCAGGCGTCTGTCAGATACCTGCTAAGAAATGTAGAATATGAGAAAACTTCAAAGCCAGACGTCGGATCAAATCAGATTATGAATGGAGCTCAGTGCGGCTGTTATCAAGCACAGTTTCCCAAAACTGCCTCATCAATCTTTATTTCCTCCAGAAGATTCCCTTAAATTCTGAAGCGGTGGGGCCACGATAGTTCATGCGGGATGCTCTGTTAACATGGTGTGCAGTATTACCCATCTGCCCATCACAGCCATCATCTCCTATCTGCTCACAGGGCCTAAGAGCTAAATGTCAGCCGGCATTAATGCACACTCAGCGTACAATGGGCGCACAGAGCTGGGAGTGACAGGGAACAGCTGGTGAAGTCACTGCTAAGGAAGGCAGTTTCTAATGTGACAGGTCCCCCGAGAAAAGGGACACGCAATCACCATGGTTACCTTATCTCCTCCCTGATCCCCCCAGCACCCCCTCACCTCGGTGAGCGCGGTGCTGGCAGAAGTGAAATGGGAGTACTGAAGACTGAGCAGAGATGACAACTTTCACTTCAAAGTTGATGGGATAAAGTTATTTCCCTTTCATGTTGCAACTGGTGAGCGCCGGGGTAAAGTAACTTTACTTTTTTAAGCGCCTTCGGCGAGGGTTAACAAGTCAGCAGGGATTGAACTCTTATCCTAAGTTCCCCATATAAATGAACACATTTCAGAGTTACACTGCACATTACTAAAGGCAATAAGATTTTTTTTTGCCTATACAAACAAAGGGAACTGATTTACAGAGAACTAGACACACTGGTCATATCTTTTAAGGATAAATCTCCTCCCCTCCTCTCAATAGGATGCAATTCAAAACAACAAAACCACAAAATAAAGCCTAAACATTATCAGAATTTTATCAAAACTTTTTTTATCAGCGATCATTTTTTAAACATGTTTCCTAAAAGGAATATTCATTATATGGGCGGCTGTGGTGTAGTGGAGAGCAAGATAGTTCTCCATTCAGAGGGTCGGTGGTTCGATACCCGGCTTCGGCAGTCGATGTGTCCCTGGGCAAGACGCTTAACCCCAAGTTGCTGAGTCTGATGGTGGCACCTTGCATGGTAGCCTGTCATCAGTGTGTGAATGGGTGAATGATATGTAATATACTACTGATTGTAAGTCGCTTTGGATAAAAGCGTCTGCTAAATGACTGTAATGTAATGTAATGTAATTATACTAAAAGATAATACATAAAAATAATTGACTATTCATAAATATGTTTTCATTCCGTGTATTATCACCTGCAACTATGAATCAATGTGTTTTTGTTACATCAGAATACGGAGTCGGCCATGTTGAATCACCTGCCCAGAAGGGACAAAGCAAACACTGGCTCTACATAGGGTCATTCACAATGGGGATTCATTTGGTTGCAATATACAACCTCACCACTAGATGTCACTAAATCCTTTACACTGGTCCTTTAAAAGAGCCTGGCAAATGATTGGGTGAACATCCAACTGGTGAATATAGTATGTGAATGTGTATGAGAGCACGTATTTACGATTCCATTTTGAATTCATTCACGTATACCTACTTTGGTGATGAAACCATTCAGGCCTCTGACATCTTCCTCACACGCTTGTTACACTAGTCAGATCATCCTTTGTACACCTTCCTACTCATCAGTGTGGCATTTCACTTCTTTGGAGTTCCACCTATTGAGTGTGATGAGAGTTCAGTGGATGCTGAACACTCAGAGCTTCTGAACGGAGCCACACTCACCCCGCATGACACAGTCCCATGGCCGTTTAGTCACATCTCTTCCTGTGTTCTCACCACCCCTCCATCTCTCATCCTTCCATTTGGCCACCTCCTGCTACCTGCTCATCCACATGAGCTGTCAGTGGCCCGGACAACTCCTACACGAAGATGGCACACACACATTTTACACATGGACACATACAGAACACACATACATCCCTTTGAAAGCAAGCAAAGACAAACACAAAGAAGAAAGAAGCACATCGTAAATGTGAAATGTGTGAGTCAGATTTTGTGATACGCACACTGCAGTCACGTTTCTGGACAATGAACAAAATATCAAACAAAATCATGACAGAAATACACACACACACACGCACACGCACACACACACACACACACACACACACACACACACACACACACACACACACACACACACACACACACACACACACACACACACACACACACACACACAGTCTCCTAAACTCACTCACTTTCCCAAATGCACAGACTGAGCGAAAATACTACAGTGTGTAATGATGTGGATTTTCAGGAGTTAAATCTTCGTTGCAGTGAAAGACATTATGAATAAGATCGCAAGAATGTTCTCCTATACAAAAGGTTTGAATAGTCAAAGATTATGAAAACTGCAGTTCTTGAAATTTCTCTTAGAATGTGTGTGTTTTCTGCAATCTAGGTGTGTCTGTGTATTTTCATTACGTTTTGACGACATTAGAGAAAGAAAGGGCATGGGACAGTATTGTCACATTGTACTAAAAGAGTATGATGGTAACATGAAATACATTTTGCATCGAGCGGCATAAAGCAGCGGCAAAAACAGTCATAGAATGAGAAAATCAAAAGAAGAGACATAAAGAAAGTAACATGTAGGACAACTAAGCCGACCCGGTATCACTACCAACTCGTCAAATACTGACCGTTACTGTTGTTCAGTTGTCTGATAGCTATGAACCAGGCTTTTAATTTACTCCCAATGTAAACCCACCTGCGTTCATTTTTTAAGAGTCAGAGCAACTGAAGGAGAATAAGGAGCCAGAGAGTTCACGCAGGACAAACTGGAGTTGAGGTGGAACGGTCAAACAAATAGGAATTTTCCTCGACTGCTGTTCATGTCCCGTTTGTGTCATTACACAAGAATTCACTCGGTAGTGACGAGAGGCGTTAGTCAGTCAAGTTAACATCAATCATGCTCTTTTTCGCTAAATCAAACTAAGTGGTTTGGTTGCCTAAATATGTATAACTTCCTATGTAGACGTAAATTTATCCCTACGACGTCCATAGAGCGTCATAGTTTGAAGCTAAAGGCCAATGATTGAGAGTCAGTACTTGACGAGTGCGAATGTGTTGACTGAGTGCTATAAACTTTCATACTGTTCTCGCTGTAATAAAGCCGGGCCAGGTCTCTTTTGAAAACTTCTACCCTACCAACAGCCTTCCAACAGTAATGTTGCTTCAGGACTTTGTGGGGGAATAATCATGTTTGCTACGCACTCCCCGCTGCTGCTATTCATCGCCTCTTTTTGTTCCTCATATCAGCTGTCAGCCTCCAACACCACTTAAAGCCAGAGGAATATCGTGAGCTGATGCTCAGGCTTTGTTCAGTCGCCGTTCGTGTGCTTGGCAATGTGCAGCCGGCTGCTGTATTGGTCTTCTACAGATCTGCTTGTAGGCGATGTCTTGGCATCTGCTAGCTGCTAATCTCTGGCCTTATGCTGCTGCTGTCAGCCTACAATATGTATATTGGTGTTAATTGTGGATTCATTTCTCATAGTGCCTAAGTATATTGTACATTGGCTTCTTGTAAACATGTAAACACACATTTTCTACACTCTGAGGTGGCAAGAAACTGTGCTTTTACTCAAGTACTTTACTCAAGTTTACTTTTGAGGTACTTTTCCAATTCATGCTACTTTAAATACTTGTGAATCAGTGTTTTTTATACTTCACTACATGTATTTAACTGCTGCAGTTATTTTGACTTTAGATACAAATATGATATGATAAACTTATAGAATATATCATAATAGATTAAAGGCCCTGCACACCCACTGATGTGTTTTCAGTTATGTGGCTGTTTGGACCGGCTGAACTTGGAGCTGTGCAAAGCTACACATTTTTGGATGCCACCTTTCTAGTCAAAGCGCTTTAACACTACATGTCATTTACCCCATTCACTCCCATTTATACACTGATGGCAGGGGCTACATACAATAATTATAAAGTTGTGAATTCTCTAGCAACAATACTAACAGAAGAGTCCTGGAAGTCATGAAAAACAATATATATTTTTTTTTATCTTGTTGCAGAAGACAATAACTTGTGAGCACAAATCATAACTTCATCTTAATTTCTGTCATTTTCAATCCAAGACTTCGTTAACCATAGGTTTAGTTAGGTTGAACAGCTTGGTAAGGGTAACGGAAAGAATGTGGTTTTGTTTAAATTACTATTTTGTTAAGTTTAGGGAACTTTCGGAGTCATGGTTACAAGAATAACCACCTTGTAAAGGTCAGGGAAAGATCGTGGTCATGGTTAAAGTTTTGAGCAGTGAGAAACAGGAAGAAAATAAGTGTCTGGTGTAAAAGTTCAACATTTGATTGACCCATCCAACCACCCGGACCATGTTCATCTGTGGATTTTGTGGCTGTAAAACAATGTCACAGCTCTTCCTCTTCCACTTCCGACAAATGCATCCTTTTTCCTTGGGAGAAAAGGATCATATAAAGTTTCAATTTATCCATTTCACATACTGGTTTGTACTTTCCGTGTGTCCTTTAGCTGCACACAATTAAGATAGTGCTTACAGGATTATGTAGTCACCTCATAGTCTGAGATGTGTAGCGGGGGAATGGCCACATAATGATTTGTGCTGCCAGCCCACACATTGTAGATTCCACATAATAACTGACATCAGGGTCTGTATCAAATGCAGTTTGGGGAGAGTTTATTGTCTAAAGTCTTCTAAGGGAGCAGAACTTGACTCGTTAGTTTTTGTAACACAGACATGCAGCCAACTTATGATTAGCCTTGGTAAATGAATTGGGAAAGGAGGATACAGCGTAGAGCAAACAGTAAGCTTCTCTCCCTACTATTGCAGTGCTCTGAGACATGACACATCTATGTGAAATTAGATAATTACTTCTGCACATGTGCATCATTAATGTCTTTTGATGCAGCTATCAGGCTGGATGCAGGACAGCTGCCTTCTTAAAATAAAAAAAGAAGCTCTGATTGACTTTGTTCAATATCCTTTTCCTTTGATGTGCAGAATGGCATCGAGCAGAGGCAGTCAAGAGAATCATCCAGTTCAAATTGAAAAGAACTTAATCTCTTCCTGTCTTGGTAATGTCATCAGACCCCTTGAAGTGCTCACTTTGAAAGAAGTGGTTGGGAACAGCGTCATTAGATGTTGAACATTTACTTTTTTTGCTTAGCATTGTGGCTTCTGTTTTAGCGTCCAAACAGAGCTCTGCTGTGTTTTTGTTGATTTACCTATCATCAGGTAAACTATTATTGAACTCAAGGTTTGCAGGCTAATTGAACAGATTTATTCTAAAGAGCTCACTCTTTGCTCTGAGCAGTGTGCTGCATTGCTCTCAAGGCTGTGAGCATTGCATCATGTGAGAAGGGACGATAACCTCTAATTTATAGTCTATGCCATAGACTCTATGGCAAAACACACAGCTCAATGACTTGTCCGTAATTGAAAGTAAACAGGGTGGCTCACAGGTTGCCATTATGTAATTCACTTGCTGCCATGGGGAATGACCGCCCACTAACACCACATGGTATGCCATCAGTGCCTGGCCATAATGAGTCAGTATTTGTGTGTACTAACACATGTGTATTTGTGTGTGCATGTTTTGCTGTGAAAGTTCTTACAGATAGTAGAAGAAAAAAAAATCAAGGAAATCCATTAAACAGCTCTAACTTGCTGCAATTGAAATGCTCACAATGCAGTTAGTCCTCCAGTGACCCATCTCTCCATATCTCAATTGTTGAGAGTAATATAAGATGTACTCAGCTCTCAGATGCAGCCCCCCCCAGCACTACAATGGATATTATTAACTGTTGAGAGAGTTTTTTTTAAATCTCTTTCTATATTTTAATAACAGGCCAGTGTTTTGAGGGCAATACGAAGAATGCGCCGCACAACCCCGAGAGAACAGAAGGTCTCATCTTTCAGTTTTGTGATCAGAAAAAAGTACTCCCACTTTAAATTAAGCCACTGAAAATCAATTAACCTCAAAAGTAAGAGCAGTTCATCCCCACGAGTCTTCATGCAACATTTCTTCAAGGTGATGCAGTGAAACTCATTTGAAGGTGAGTGTTTGTGTGGCGCCGTTTATGTGTTTCTGGCGGTTCTTGCACTTTATTACCTCGCATGAATGTGCTAGCATCACACTTGATTTGCTGTCTGAAGATTATTTATTGCATACTGACATACATCTTAGATACATGATGAGCAGTGAAGCTAGCCGCCTGCAGAACTGCTTGGATTTACTCTATGGGAAACATTGAGCCAACACAAATAATTATTGCACTACAATGCTGGTTTATTGGTCAGTCCACGTGAAGCATGATAACCGAGACGCCAACAGTCAGATTTTGATGGAACCTGACACCATGATGTGAATCACCACTGTTTTTATTGCAGATTCAAACAAGAAGGCATATAAGGCCTGATTTGCTCAGATGTCGACAGCATCTTAAGTGAAGGCTTTGTTTTTAAAGAGCTTGAGTTATGACCTCAAAGTTGCAGAAGATCACCATGGAAACTAGGGATGTTGATTCTTAGATTTTCACAGATCGAGTAGTCATGTACTGAAACATATTTGTTACCTGAAGGAGTAATCACACAGCAGAGAAATCTACCGTACTATTAGACAACCCTGACTATACAATAAGACATCAAAGTAAAACATGAAATACTCCCGTTAACATACATTTGTGTTGGTCACAGATAATACGTTTCTGAAGTCAAATTTATTTCATTATAACTCATTACAACACCTGTTAGAAACTCCTGTAGCTTGAACTGAACTACCTAAACACTTTTGATATCCGCTGTTTGTCACATGGTTCAAACAGTATGTCAATATGCTTATATTGATGCTCAAAGCCAAAACTTTCTAAAACGACATCCCTTTTTAACCCACGTTTGGAATATTTCTTATTACTCTAGTATTTCTTAAATCTTTTGAAAGCTGGTTTGAGACTATAATTTTATAATTTATTTTAAGAACCTCTGGTTATAGGTCTGTTCACTGAAGCTGTTCAAATCAAAACTTTATTGGTTCAGGTAGGACACAGAATGATATTAAATTGATTGTCTGTTCTTATTTTCTGAAGAATCATTCTCCATAATAATATTCATTTAATTATTGGTAATGTGTCATTGATGAAGAATGCGTTGGAGAAAAAGCGATTTTGATACAACTATTTGCTTTACTTACTTACCATAATTTGATAAACATACATATCTCACATAAAGGATCATAAATTATACAGATTATAATTTCTATGTTAGCCCTGATGCATGCCTTTTATTTTCACTGAGTAAATTTAATAAAGACAAGTTCAAGTTAAAAATAAATTCATATTTATTTAGAAGGATATAAGGAAGTAAAGGTGCAAAGAAGTATGTCTCCAGGTTCAGTGTAATCCACGAGGAAATGTAAGCAATATAAAGGCAATAACCAGTGCAGCAGACATTTATTGTCAATGATACTGAAGTCTGTGGCCATTTATATTTAAGATTCTCAGCCCAGTTCTGGGACCGACCCCAAATAACTGACCGCTCAACGGGATCTCAAAAGGTCTGCTGCTGTCTCTTAATATCATAACTGCCGGCGCAGTCTGCCAACTGTGGCTGTTTTTGATTAGAAGCAGGCCACAGGAGACGGATCGCGTCAAAGGTCCGGCTGTAGCAGGTCGCTGCTGGGTTTCAGGATTCAGAAGGGAGGGCAGGCCTGGCAGGGTCCACACCCAGGGGACACGGGAGCTGGAGACAGGGGCCTTCTGGATGTGTAAAGCTGCCAGATGTTGTCTGGAGCAAGTGTGCGGATCAGCCCGGCCCAGCAGGCGCCAGCCTTTATTCATGGCCGCCAGTGGGCTTCACTTGCTTGGCTCCCAGTTGTCTGAGGTTATGAGCTCTGGGTTAGCTCTCCACAGGAATTAATAACTTTAGGAATGTGTATTGTTTATTTACAGCTCAAATATACAGAGTATGCATACTCAACCAGTCTCCTACTGCTTATCTTGTCAAGGCCGGACCCACAAAATACTTAAGTACACAACATAGTGAAAGAATGAATCATCAGCAGAGTCTCTGGTTGGTTCTCTTCCTCCAAGTGAAAGCGTCTTTTATCAGACGGATGTTACTCGTTACAAGCTTGCCCCTGCAATGTTACTGCTCTCATTAACAACACAGCCGTACTGGCATTTTTTGTAAAATATTACAAGGTCTTGCCGGAACAAATGTCCCTGAATATCGATCCCTGCTCCCATACACGCATGATGCCATGCAGAAAATGTTCCTGATCATTTCTGGGATAGACTGCTTGTGTTAAAGGCACTTAAGACTATGACTTCTCTACCTTTGCTCGATGATAAATTATGTTAGTTTTGCCGCACGCAGCTCTGAAGTCACAGGAGGATACAAGTGCCACGTCATGTCAAACAGTGTGTGAACTTAGATCACTGTTCTCACATTCCGAGTTAAAGGTCAAGATCTCACCCTCAAAACATCATTGTGTTACCATAGTGACATGGTCTTCCCACAATGCATTTCTTGTTCTACAACAGCATCATTCAGCAGTTTTTGGACCATGCTCTATTGAGAGCTAAATCCATTGAGCTTCCTCTGATGTGAGGAGAATTCAGTGTCTTTGTTGCATGACCTTATAGTTTTCTGTTTGAAGCAAAAATAATAACATCCTGAGAAACATTAAAGACTTCAGATCAGATGAGCATAAGTAATCATGTTTGTGTTGATCTAGTTAAATGAGATAGAGCTGGCTATCTTTATGAGCTGGATTACAGAGACCAAGAAACCAAGTCTGAAACCATAGTAGACAGTAACACTTAACATGTATGACCTGTGTGATGATTCCCTAGAACACAAACACTGAACTGTGGCTCTGCACGTGAACAGGTCAACACACTGAAAGAAATTGAATCCGTGCTGATGTAAATGTTGCATGTTTAAATCTGTGATATAAACATTAGAGAATTAAGTTTGTATCTTTACATGGAAATATGAGTGACACCGTGAGTGTTTTGGGTTGCATTGGAGTATATAAACCCTGACTCTTTACATTAAACTATCGTTTGAAAATCAAACCTACCACACCTCTACGTAGCACCTGATGCCAATGAACAATGAGTGCAACTGTTTATCTCGCTCTCTGATCAATGCTTTGCTCATAAGCAGTAGTTATGTTTAGTTTCAGTGTGTGTAAAGGTGACACATCGATGCATAGCTAATCTATGGACTAATGGGTTTGCATTGAAAAGGCTACATGTGTGTGGTATATATATATATTTGATGCAACCCTACAAATGATTTAATTTTACTGATTAAATCCTGTGTTGACGCACACAGGTAACGTTAATGGGTGTAACTTGTATTTTTTGTTGGCTAAAAGTATGAATTCACTTGTGCAAACATTATTGATGTTGTTGATGTTCTGCACTGTGTGTTGGCCTGCAGGCCTCTGTGTTCTTGGCAACCTTTGTGGTCGATGTTGTGGCTCTTTGTGGAGAATGACATCCTCATCTCAGCAAATATACAAACCTGAGAGACACTATTGACGAGTTGGGCACCAGAGTAGCTGGAGTTGGAGGGTTTCTGTGGATACTAATGTATCTTTAATGTATTGTAGTTTGTGTAAAAAAAAAAAAGAAGATATGTCAAAAGCCTCCTTGGCTACAAAATATAATAATTCATATGTCCTGCCAAAATATGGTTAACGCATGTCTGTATTTCAAAGATACACCAAAGGTAGTTAAAGTGAGGAGGCACTTTTAATTTTTATTTTTTTTATTTTGTTGTATTACTTTCAATTCATAGATTGCTTAATGGGATTAAGTAGACCTACTGTGCAGTTCATCTTAATGAGAAAAGTGTGTTTCATATCAGTATTCTCAATCTAGAGATCAGATAATGATAGTCTAGATAATCAGATTCACTGATCATTTTCTTGGAGATGAGTCACATTAAATTAATTAATAAATGTGATTGCAAACAGTAAGTCTTCAAGGAGCATTTGAAATATAGTAATAAAACACATTTTACATGAACATATTCAGCTTTGAATCAAGCCAGTTATTGTTTCAACAAACAGAATAAGGAAATATTTAAATCTGTTTGCTGAGATGTCTAATTGAATACATTTTAATTGAATCTGAATGATGTTAGTTTCAAATAAGGAAGCTTTAATCATGTTCCGTTAAACATCAGAGTAATACTTTCACAACTCTACTAGGAATCAACATACTGCGTCCCATCACCGTAAATGGCTATCATAAGTGTGATGTTTTCACGGCCACATCTGTCCCCTGAAGGACTCTTGCCACTTCTTTGTGCCCCCCCCCCCCCCAACCCCCGCTCTCTCCTCCACCTTTTCATTTGTGAGCCACAGGCTTTTTCTGGCTGGGAGAGAGGATTTGGCAACACCCGGGTTTAAGACAGCTGTGGCATGTGTAACAAATGGAGCGGACTGTATCCCAGAAATCAGACGGTAATGCGGTGACACAGATGTGCCTCCACTTGTTAATTTGTCCGAGCAGATAGCCACAAGCTGTGCAGAGATAGTGACCAATTAGTGAAGTAAAATATCTGATATCAAGGACCACATGCTGATGGTGGAATCGTGCTGTGTTGATGTATTTTATTTTCTATTTTTAAATGATATCAAGAGGTTATTGATAGCTATAATTAGATATAAGTGCCGTTATGAGTCACTGTTTCACATGAAGGCCAACCGATTCCCAGAAACTTCACATCCACAAGCAAATCAGTTTCATTTCATATAAAGCCGTCTATCCATTACAATTTTGAAACTTTTAAGGCCTAATATTTCACATAAACTTTCAATGGTCTTCAGGGACCATTTGAGCCTTGAAATCTATTCATGATTAAAGTGTAATTCACTTCCTTCAATTTGTCTATCAAAGCTTTCACAATGGAGAATATCTGAAAAGAAGTCTAAGCAAGAATTCTTTAATAAAATATCTGTCCGTTTAAGGTCGGACACATTCATGGACACAATACAAGAATACCAACGACGAAGAGCAGCAGGCCACAATGCCTCAGGCTGGCTGACTGTGTCATTGTTAAAGGAGTTTAATTCACAACATTAACAACAGTCCTATGTCAAAGTTGACATTTGATTCAAATGCCTTAGGGGAGATTATTTAGACTTTATGTTGTATTTTTAAAACCACAAGGTCATTTTTTGATCATCATTTTCATTCTTAACTATATTCATCGTTTTCACGTGGCGTCACGTCGCCATGGGAACGCTCAACTCCACTTCCCGCCAACAAAAGTATACTGCCTTAATACGGTGTGTTCATTTGAGAAAATGCTAAAGGGAAAAGGAAGACCTTCAGTTTTGAATCAAAAGAAAAATACTGTTGGAACAAGTCTTAAATCAGCAGTCAAACCGTTTCATTCTTGAGGTGCATAAACACTGAAAGCCTTCTCACCGGTCTGAGAACGTGCTCCGGGCACATGGAGATTTCCACCTTGTGAACCGAGAGATCTGCTTCAGTTAAAAAACTGACAACAGGTTTGAAGTGTTCTGTGAGGCCAGACCAGCAAGTGCTCTGTAAACCAAAAGGAGGATTTTGAGCTGTATTCTAAAGGCAGGTAACGGATGAAGGTTTACAAATCCAATAGCACTGATCCCTCCTTCTCCAGAGCAGCCCAGGCTGTCAGTGGTGGGTCTCAATGGAAAAAGGTTTCATGGCTCCAAATTAACGCCTGCCAGCTTGCACGTGACCAGTAAACTGTGTTTGAGGAAGTGGTATGCAGTTGTCTGATCAGGGAAGTGAAAAGTAAGTTTTCAGTCACTTTCCAAAGGGTCAGTCTTTTGATTGCCTGATTGCCAAACTTGCTTGTCCGAAACAGAAGATTTAGGCCTTTAGAAAAAATGTATAAAATCAACAGTGATTTAGACAATTATTACGATTAATTAACATAGAAAAGATACAATTAATATGCTCTCCTCAATAGTACCAGAGTCCATTGACAGAACGAGTAATTTGACGCTCACTGATCATTGTTGAAACAGGCTACATTCAAACTTGAAACAGAAACAAATTAAATTTCATCAAAACTGTCCTGGTCTTTCCACTGTTCCAAAAATTAACAACACTGGTTTAATTGAAATAAACCCTTAATTCCCAGACTTGGATATGAAAATATACTGACTCGACACACTGTTTCCCCGCTAACAAGATGTTGTGTAATCTTTGCATCGAACATTAGGTAGCTAATTAACAAACATCTCCGCTTTGACGATGAATATTTTCTTGTCTTTCACCTCCCAAACGGCACTGACTCATCTCAGGAAGAAAGAACAGATAACTCTCTGTACTTTTATACGCTTTCATGTTGACAGCAGTACAAGGGGATGGCGTCTTCTCCAGATATATGTAAACATCGGCAGAGTGCAGCTTTGGCAGGGACTAAGCTGTTTATGATGATTGAAATACGGCAGCGTTTGCTACATATGGGTCAAACGTACATACGATTTTCAGTTTGTCAAAGCTAAAAATTTGACATGTATGGTATCTCCATATAGTTCACAGTGTAAGCCGCCATGTTGGAACATTGTTGTGCCCTCCAGGTCGCCGCGCCACTCACATGTCTGAAAACTATGAATAGAACATAGCAGATGAAGAATGCATTTCTGTTTATGAGAACTGCATCCAAGATTAATCCTAAACTCTGCCGACATGGAGAAAGTAATCCATACTTTAATTGTTCCTTATCTTCAGAATGCAGTCCTGACATGGAGACCCTTATTACACATATCCTAGTTTCACTTCACTGGTTACCTGTCTCTCTGGAAATTATCTAAGCATAGGCCTGATTAGTTTTAAAGCTCATCTAAACCTTGTGCCTGCAGACCTTAATTTTCTATTTCAATCCCATGTGAGCCTCATAATAGCTTGAGCCTCAGTCTGAGACTCAGTCAATCATGATGGCAAACTAAACTGAAACTTTTTTAAAGAGCAACATAAAGGTTCCCTGTCAATATTTTGAGAACTATTAATGCTAAGGAGGGATGTATTAACAACATACCAAGAGACACACGCTTAAAAAAAGCCTTTAATAGCAGAATGAAAAGCAGTGTTTTACTGCACAAGTCTATTGCACCTCTAAACCACATCCTAACAGTGATGTCACATTGTACTGATGCATCCTATGGCTTTCAGTGGGTGTGTGGACGTAAGTAGTGATTTGTTTTTTCTTAAATGGTCTTGTTGCCATCGTTTTCTATAAAAAATATGTTTTCTGTCTCTGCTCCTGTATGTTCGCAATACTTTGATCTAAGGCTCCAATTGATTTAAAGTGGCCCTATTATGCTTTTCCACTTTTCCCCTCTTCTTTAGTGTGTTATATATATATTTTTACATGTAAAAGGTCCGTTGAATGTAAAACCTGAAGTCCAGGCCTAAAAGGAGTTACCCTCCCCCTCAGAAGCTCCTGAGCTGCCTGAAACGGCTCCATTGAATTATCTCTTTCACTTCTGTAACTTTATGAGGTCATAATGTTACGGAACCGACGTAAAACTCCTTCCGGCTAGTTTGGCCCTCAAACAACAAAAGAGAGAGACGGAGCTGAAGCTCCGGAGGAAGAGTTTTTTGAAACGTTGACCAATCACAACAGAGCGGGCTAGCTGACCAATCAGAGCAGACTTTGCTTTCTGGAGGGAGGAGCAAACGCTACAACGGAGCGTTTCAGAGAGAGGGTGAGAAGAGGTGCTGCAGGACAGCCAGGATGAGAAAAACAAGGCGGATTATGAGCATTAACGCATGTAAACATTTTGTAACTGTAACTTGAGATAAAAATATGCACCGGGAAACTAGAATAATAGGGTTGGTTTAAATCGTTTATAAAAAATAATTGCTGATGAATTTGATAATCTTCTAGTTTGTTCTACTTTATGATGCACTATATGAGCTGTGACATAGTTTGAGGCAGATCATTTGGAGAATCAATTCTGTGTTTCGCTCTTTCTCTATCCCCAGCTCACCCATCTTCCCCTGGTTGCAGGTGTGCAAGCACATCTGTATGTTTTGAAAAGGTTTCATGGAGGCCCTTGGCAACACCCACAATGATATAGCATTCTTTTTGCCCTCTCAGCCTCTCCCCTCACTCTCTGCATCCACATCAGATATTCTTTTATAGTGGCCTCAGAGGGAGACGGAGAGGGAGGCTGCTCACTGACCCACTCCGGATACAGACATTCCCCTCTCCTCTCTGCTCTAATTCCTAATTTTACCCACAGTTGTGTACACACACACACATCTCAAAGCGTTCACACATTCCGCCTGTTGCTGTGTTTTTATTCACCACACAAACCACAGTGCTCATTTCCTTTGACGGTTTTAACTCTCACCTGTTTGAACTTCTTCTATGTGACTGAGGCTGAGTGACACACGCTGTGAAGCAGTTTTTTATTTTTACATTTATATCCCGCCTTGGAAGCGATGCATGATATTCTATCTTTGACTGCCTGCCTTATTATTATTTTAAAATGAAGTGCCCTCCCTGACTTTCTTTCTTATTAATTCAGGGCATTTCTCTAAGTAGATAATCCTCCAAAATATGTGCAAGGAACTTCTTTGTTTGCACTCTTGACTTTCCTTCCTGCTCTCTTCTGGCTGTGTTGGGCTGTTGCTGCCAGCTAAACGGTCTCCACATGCAGCGTGTATCCATGAAAACACACATACACTGCTGCTGAGTGAGATTACTCATTAGTATTTATCCAGTGTAATTGCTAAATTATGGAGTGTATACTTCATCATACTCTGTCTGTCGCTGTGTTCTTGCTCATCTGATCTACTTGACATTTGGCGGGTGTATTGCTGGGGACCAAAGGGAGTGCAGTGTAAAATTGTATGCAATATGGACACTTGACACGTTCAATATTAATAAACTGAGAAGAACAAAGCATACAGCGCTCGGGGGCGGGGCTTCAGGGCTCTGCAGTCTGGCATTTAGTCGGCAGCAATTCTTGAGAAATCTCCAAGCAGCGAGAGGTCAAGCACTCCACCTGTTCTGAACATTCACGTTTTGAATGGGTGCTGTGCTAGTGTCTGTTTAATGACTCTCTTGAAAAAGGGAAAGAAGCAGCCTTTGAATGGATTGAAATAATGAGGTCAGAGAAAAACAGGGCAGTTCACCACATCAAACCATTCACAGTTCATGTTTTCAAAGCCTTACAGCAGGAAACCCTGATTATTATCTGCTCTGCTTGTTGCATAAGGTTATATATAACATATTAAGGGATCAACAGGATGATCTAGCCTAACTGCTGGGTCATTTTGTCCTTTGTTTTAAAGATGTTTTTTTAAAAGAAGATTTTTTCCAATAGCAAAAGATTATTGATATTATTATTATTGTCATGTGCCATACAAATTTTGCAAAAAACAAGAATAAAAATAAGCGGGAGATTTATATGGTAGAGCCAATCCTTCTTTTTCCTCCTGATTCATATTCGTATACCTTGACTTAGTGTTTGTGCTGATATTGAATCTGATACCTGTGCTCTATTTTCCCAAATTTAAAATCTGTGCACTTCATCCCTGTAAAGCTGACTGGATTTTTATGAGGTAACATGAGGCCAGAAACTGAACTTGCTGTGGCAAAAAAAACGAGTCTGCAGCCGGCTGTGATTAAAGGAATTTAAGTGATACCGGAAACAATTAATTTAATACAACATTTGATGTAGACGCTGTATTTAACTTGTATCAGTCACACTCTGATCTGCTTAATAAGGTCCATATCTGTGCTAATTAAAATGGTGCAACATTGCACCGCTAATAGGAGATTGACACTTTATTATAGAAAAACCTTAAAACAAATTGATATGTAAACACACATTTGTACCTTTTTGACAAATTCTCAATAAACCATTACTTTTTCAAAGCGTTGCAATGCTTAACCATTCATTGGAAATGATCTGTCAGTCCTCTGATGCAAAACATTTATAGGAAATCTCGTTATACTTCAGTAAGATCTTTTGGGAGTAACTGTTTACATGTTAGATGTTGCGGAATTAAATTCAAAATAAATGTAACTACATCAAGCAATTACATTTTTTCAAAGGGTAATCTGTAACCCATTGCATTTCAAAAGTAACCCTCCCAACACTGAAGTCTAAAGGGATACATCTTTGAGGTGCTAATCCTAGTTTTCTTGAGTCTTTTGGTTAAAATGAACCAATAGCAATACAGCTTATTTTAAACTAGAAAGAAAATCAGTTTATCAGGTACTAGTGAGGTTGGAGAACTTTCTTGAAAACTCCCTGACACTGTGGAAGTATCTGTTTCCTCTCTGAGCTCTTACTTTTCCTTCAGTGATGGTTGTCGCTGTATCCCTGACTGGGCTCGTTGGTGCAGATCTCTGGCAGTTTGATGCGCCAAGGGAGACCTTCTTCTGCAACCGAGCTCTTTGTGTGTGTGTGTCTGAGGAAAAATGTCCCTGTGTTTGCGTGTATTCAGTGTGTGTGTAGGTGCTTAAATCCGTAGGTCTATTTAATGTTCTTGCGCTCTATGAGGACGGCCTGCTATCATTGTCTCCGACTACTACTGGGAAGACTTCTGTGGCTCCTCACCGCTGTGGGCTGACAGAAGGGGACTGCTGTGTGTCATTGATGTCTGATGATCTAAGAAGACGCTATCTGCTCTTCCCCTCTGCCTCACACTCTGGGCGAGCGTGCAAGAAAAGAATAAGTGAGTTTAAAAGACGAGTTTTTCGCAGATTTTTCTTTTTTGGAAGCAGATCTATGTAATGGCTTCTATTGTTTTCGGAAAATGTGTCTTAAACTTCATCTGCATCCCCACACGATAGTCTCACTGAAAACATTACAACGCAGTGGGAGAGAGGGAGGGGGAGTAGATGACCACAATGATACTAGCTAACTGCTGCCACAACCTGAAATGTGAATAGATGAAGTGACAAATTCAGTTGCCTACTCCCACTCAGTGGAGCAGTTAGAGTACATTCTCACACAAATGAACAGGTGTGCTAAGCCCTAAAACAAACAACAACAAAAAAATATCCAGCTGGCGGGAGCTTGAAGTTTAACCTTTCCCTCCAAAGTTTTCCTCACAACTAAAAGTTAAACTATCGAAAATTGCAGTTAAACAGAAATGTTCTACAGCATATAAGATTAACCTGAAAAGGCAGCAGCAGTAGTAACTACGCTGCATTAATGACTTTTTGCCTGAAGCATTATTTTTTTTTGGTTTTACTGAATGAGTTTGCCATGAAAGATTTTTTATATAAAGCTGAGTGGTTTTTAATAATAAATTGTTATACCATCCATCTCTATGATAGGAATAGCTACATTAAAACTGTGCAATCCTATTAAACTGTGGGATTGAGCCAGCATGCACAATACAAGGACCCTGATGTTGAAGCAGCTAAATGGAATGCAGCCATCATTAATTGTAGTATTTACACCTGTGATTTCCCACTGTGACATGTCAAAATGTTCCTCTGTGGAAAAAGGGCTGTTTGTGAGTTGTTTTGATAAACATTCTCATAATCAAATCATGGGTGATTCAGTTTTATTAATTTGTAAAATTAACAAGGAAGCCAATATAAGCAGAGCCAAAAATGAATATCTGGAATCTGTTCAGTTCAGTCAGCACTGTGAGAGTAGCAATGCTGACACAGAAACAGCTGTTCAGTAAGTATCACCCTTGTTTCTGTGGCAGGTCAGTGTTACATGAAATGCAATGATCTGATAAAACTTTAAAACACCACAAAGCCATGAGCCAGGAAAGTGGAAGGTTTCTCAGCAAAATTATGGAAAACCACAGTTATCAGTTAGTACTGAGAAACAATTATATCTCAAGTGAATATTGAAGATATATTATCAGCTTGAACACCTAGGTCGTCACCCTCTTTGTTATAAAAAATGAAAGTGCTCCACACCTCCCCCTTTTTGTTCAGTAAAAGCCTGCAGCTAGTAGACCCAAAAGCTCTCCATCTATCTATACTATTTTTCAAATACATATGACATTGAAGCAAAAAACAAAAACAACACTTCCTCTCAATTTCACTAAAGAATGCTGTTATAACAGGAAGAGCCCAAAGCTGAAGTTAGTTGTCTTTGTAGTTGAATACTATCAGCAGTAGCACATTATTACGAGATTGCTTTTATGGAGGGCTTGTGTTTTGGACGTCAATGCAAAAACCAACACTGTAAAATGAGTTCCAAAGAACCCCAGCTTTGTTGCATTATTAATGGTTGCACAGAGACCAGATAGGGGCTAGTGTTAAGCAAGAGAGGTGGAAAAATGCAAGAATAAGGAGCTAGGAAGAGAGTAAAAAGAGAATAAAAGAAAAGTGGCGAGAGGGGCAACAAGGCAGACAACAAGAAAATGCTAATTTAGACAGTGGAGAAAAAGCTAGAACCGAAATTAAAATTAGAAATAAGACACAGCATGGATGATTAAGAATAAAAACAAGCAACAAAGACAGATAGCAGAATGAAAGCAAAAAAAGTAAATGACACAAGAGAAAAGCACTGAGTAAGTAGATTAATCTCATTTGAGCGCATTCGACCAATTAAACCAACTCCCAACTCTGCCTGTGTGCGTGTTCCTGTCTGTGCCCGATCAGTGAGCCTCGCAGCCTGAGCCACCCAAACTCACAGTACCTGAAGCAAGGAGCTATTTAAACACCCGGTGAATTATTCAGAAACCTCAGCAGTGTGCTGAACAAACTCTAAAACTGATAGTACCTGAACTTTCTATATCTGGTTTTCTATATCTCCCCTGTCATTCTCTACTCTTTGTGCTCCTACTTATTCTATTATAATCAGATTGGAAACAAAAGTGCGGTGTAACAGGGACCTAGTGAGATTAATGCAGCGTGAGTAGGCTGGAGCTGTACGGACGAGAGTAGTGCTTCGTTATCTCCAATCTAGATACTGTAAGCATTAGAATATCAGGCTCAGGGCGGTAGACTGAGAAATAGGGCGAATGCTGAGATACAGTGTGTAAGCTCTATTGATATATTACAGTGAGCGATGATTCACTGGCTGGAAAATGATACGTGATGGGAACTGGATTGTTTTTTGGCTTGTGTGTGAAATATCTCGCAAGCCAGTGATTATATTCGAATTTTTGTATTAATGAAAGAGATTTTTAGAGCACAGCATGCGATGCTAGATCTTCAATATTTTGCAACACTCGCAGCAAATGAGGCATATTTGCAACTTCAATAAAACCTCTCCCACCTCCCATGTCTTTGTTCTCTGACCCAGTTCTCCTCACTCTCTCTATCCGCTCAATGTCCCACCTCCAGACTCACCTCGGGGGCTCCATCCCTCCGGCCCGTAATCCTTTGTCCACACAGGGTGCAAACAATAACTCTTGAAGCTAATTCCTCTTTATTTCCCTTGAGTTCAGCTTTGAGTCCGATATTCAATAAAAAAAGATTTAGTTTCCTCAATCAAAAAAAAAGATGTGTTGAGCCTTTAAGCTGTGTTCTTTCAGTCTTAGACCTCTCATATTGTAAAGCCATTGTTGGTAAATGTATCTTATGTGGGTGTTTCTCAAAAAAAGTATGCTCCGTTGGAGTCTACAGCGTATTGGCTGTTGGTCTTGAAGGTGTAGGAAAATAGATTAGAAAATAGCTTATGTAAATTAAGTAATTCATTCATTCATCTTCCGTAACCTGCTTATCCAGTTAAGGGTCGTAGGGGTGCTGGAGCCGATCTCAGCTGTCAATGGGCGAAGGCAGGGTACACCCTGGACAGGTCGCCAGTCTGTCGCAGGGCTGACATATATAGACAGACAACCATTCACACTCACATTCACACCTACGGGCAATTTAGAATCTTCAATTAACCTTAGCTGCATGTCTTTGGACTGTGGGAGGAAGCCGGAGAACCCGGAGAGAACCCACGCTGACACAGGGAGAACATGCAAACTCCACACAGAAGGTTGTCCAGCCCGGGAATTGAACCCGGGCCCCTCTTGCGGCAGTGCTAACCACTACACCACCGTGCAGCCCTGCTTATGCAAATAAATCTCATAAACTTAACTTTGTTATCGTGAAAGATTTTACACAGACATTTTTTGAGGTTGTTTTATTGCCTAGACCTGGCTGTTGTCCAGTTTTATAAAGTTGTATTTCACTCAGTGGGTATCTCTACCACTTGCTGTATGAGTCACAAGTAAGAGCATCATTTCCCCACACTTTCAAAAATAAGAGGAAAGTTCTGTGTCGTGATTTTTATCAAAACTCGGTAGAGCTTCATCTCCACCTTGCCGTGGTGCTGCAGGCTGACAGCGGGCTCCAGCTGCCTTAGGGGCTCAGAGTAATACTTTTACCCCAAACATCACACACATCCATCCATCAGCTCATCAACCCCCCCCCCTGCCATCCAACCCTTGGCTGACTCTGTGTCAGATTCAGGTGCTGTCTAGAGGAAGGCACGCAGCAGTGTGAGGAACCTGTAAGCCGGGCTATGGAAAAACCATAGAATATATGTGTTTTTGATGTGCTCTGGGGGAGGCTATAAAAATGCCTTCTAATGTCACAAAAACAGCTTCCTCTTTGTAGAACAAAGACAGATGGCTCCACAAGTCTCACAGAGAAGGGCACTCAAAACCACCAGAAGATGAATAGAATGTGGTGCTCCTTCGGTTTGAATGGTGATGAGGTTCATAGGCTTCATTACCAAGTATTTTCTGAGGGACGGGGGATAATTCCAAAGGCCTTAAGTAATTTTGATGGATCAAAAATGGGGCTGCAACCGGGTTACTCGCATACATGTTGTGTTAACAGGAGGACCTGTGGAAAACTTAAAACATACCTTTTAAGCTTGGCTTAGGACCTTTTTAACACTTGGAGTTGCCTTTTATGTATTACTTGTACTTTATTGATAACCTCAGATTTGACACGATGCAACAAGATGGTATTGTAGTTAAACAAATAGTTAAAACTAACTATCTGAAGAGGTAGACCAAGTTGAACGAACAATTATGCCAAAAACAGAGCCAACCAAGGGCTGGATTTATAAATTTTGTATATGTAATTTCCCCAACAAATGAACTGGTGTTTAGAAAAACTGAACGTGCAGCTCAGATCATGGGTACACTCAGTTTTCTAAAGATAGCTGGGAGGGATATTTTTAAGGCGGGGATGAGAAACAGTTTACTCTGAAAAGTTTTGCATTGTAAAGAACGATCTGCAAAATGCCAATTTGAGGCATATTTACTTTTGTTTGATCGATCACTTTATAAAATCTGTTTGAATGATAAATCATTCTCTAATGTTTGATGATGATGATTGAGCTATCATTGCCTATGACATCTTACAAATATAGTATGTGATTGATAAATGGTAATCTGCTGGCTGGCTGAGGGCTACCAAACGGAATTTCGTTGTATCACTACAATGACAATAAAAACCTCTTTATCTTATCTTTATTTTTATCTTTAATAAATTCACTATGAATAGTCACAGATTTGCAGAGTAGTCACGTGTAATGACTGAAATGTTTAATTGAATGAAAATGAGCCACCAATTACAAGGTGCAATAACCATCCAGGCTACCAAGCATTTAAGTGGATTAGCAAAAGCAAAAAGATTCATGAAGAAGTCCATAGTTAATTGTAGAGCCTCTGCAGCAGTGAGGGTGACGGTCAGTTTATTTAATGTTGCTGACTCACACAGTATGTTCCAGCATTAATAAATCACAAAAACAGCCCATGTTATGCCTCCAACCCTACATTAAATATGTCATAGTTACAAAATATGTCCATATAATATAGATAAAACTGAATTCAGAAACAGATTATGATATACTGATGGATTTTGTATGTCGTAGTGGAGGATTTTTATTGATTACATGGAAACCTGCAGTCACTGATTTGTTTCCGTGCCTGCGGTTTTTTGCTAAAAAGACATTATGTTGAAGGATCTAAAACTACAAGCTCAGACACCATGCGTAGAGAAAAAACAATGATCTCTAAAGTTAGATGATATATCGACCCTTTTAATGCAAAATTAAGTATGCAGCAATATCAACAAGCTCGGCCTAGATTCAGCAGACCATGACCTAATTTTCTTAAATAAATCTCCACTCATTTGTGTGAAGCGTAAAGTATGAAGAAAGGAATGACCTGGCTATCTGTCAATCCATCTGTGTGTCTAAATCTGTCTGAATACTCGCCGTTGTTCTCTCATGTTGAAATTGAATGTCTGCTTCGGTTTCAGTAATAGGTGTTTTGTGAATTCAGCATGAGTGTCAGGTTAGCATAAGGGAAGAGTGTGTGGGAGATGTCTGCAGAGGGCTGTTACACGGAGTGAAGAAATTCACTAAGTGCATAATCATCACTGCTTAACAGTTTGATAAGACATAACCACACTGAATGCTGCCTCGGAGTGGTGTGCCATATTAATGTGCTGCTGCTGCTGTGTATGACGAGGATGTACAGAATGTGGTGGTTTTTTATTTAACTCGTACCCACATGAAATCGTTATGAAACATCCCTTCAGGTTTGTAAATTAAATCTGACACTAAATATAGATGTTTTATAGAGCACAAGGAGAGGACTCAGCCTTGGTAAATGGTTACACACGATCTCAACCACAACTGAAAAGGTGCACTGAGTAGAGTGAAGGTGTATCTGCAACTATCACTGCCGTATTGTGTGATTAAATAAATACAATCCACAATTGGCTAACCTGCAGTATAGACACCGATGGCCAAACCTGGTAAAACACACTTCATTGAAACTTAAGAACAAGAGGCGATGTATGCAGGCAATCGGCTCAAAGTCTTCGTGTAAAACACTTCACAAATCTTGCTGTTAGCTAGATTAGCTGTTAGCCAGACGCACCATACAAAACAATAAAAGTGAGCCGCAGAGCAGCAGCAGTGTGTCTACTAGTAGTTCCATTAGCTGTTAATCAAACAATTATTCCCCTCCCATTAGCTGCAGATTAGCAGACGAGGGGTCAGAGATCAACTCAGCTGTGTCATTACTACCGGCACCAGAGGTATAATGCAGTTTGCTGCAGCAGGATGCAAGCTTATTTTCCACAAATGTGGAGAGGAGGTTTGAATGCTTAGTATTAAACCAATGACGAGTGTTGTCAATATTTGAGCTCCCCTGCTGCGACTGCATCCTTGAACAGAGTGCACTGAATGTGTTCGGAGCACTTGTAGAGGGCGATGATGCACATAAGCAAACAGGATGCTGCTTGGGCTGAGTTCACAAACACTCCAGTTTGAGTGATAAAAATAACAAACATGAAATGACAGACTTGGAATCGGGGAAAGAAATTGCCGAAGCTACGTTGGGTTTCTCTAAATTGCTTTCATGATTTGAGGTGTCAGAGGAATTGTTTGGCCTTTGGGTCAGCTATTACAGTATGTACTTCAGCTCCGCAAGAGTTATTCTATACATTATGCAAACATATACATATATTTATATGTGCATAAATCTGACACATTGTTAGACTTAATGATCTCCCTGCTGCATGCTTGTGTTGTAGATGGATGATTCAAATCACTGCAGGAAGTACATAACCAAGTATCTTGAGATTTCTCAGAGCAAAGAGCAGGAAGTACACTGGTTTGCTCAATGTCTGATATTTACATTGCTTGCTAATTATTATCACTCTAATATTGCAAATCCCTGAATGATGCCAAAAGTAAATATTATACATCTATTGCCCACATTTCCATACGGCTTGCCGTTTATCAGGTTGGTAGCAATGTTTAGCAGTTTGACTGTTTGACATCCAACAAGCACATCTCTCTTTTCCTTTTAAGTAACAGGTCATGGGCTGTGCCATGTGTAGATGAATTTAAAACTCACTTGCTAAGCCGTATGTGTTCCCTCACGCCTGGCTTGCTCTATAGAAATATGGGGGATTGTTCATTTGCTGAGGCATTTAAATCAAGCTTTGGTCAGATGTTCTAAAACTTGAAATATTTTTTTAACTAAAATCCGTCTTCATTCCATCAGACGACACTCTAGTCTCTCTGTGATCTACTAACCAGGACATCACATCTCTCTGGATAGAAAAAAAAAAAGTACTAAAACACGTCTTCAAGGCCTCTGTGTCTCCTTTTCATGTGAAGGTCTGTGTGGAGGAATGCCAGGATGTTACTAATGAACACTGCCCGGAGAGCTCGCCTTACATATACTTAATGAACTGATTAGCCATTCCTTTTCTAGATTTGAAGCCAATCAAAGTAGCTGACTGAGCTTAATCACTTGATACATCCTTCCATCCGTCAAGCGTTTTTTTGTGTCCGGTTTACATTTCTGTTTTCAATTACCCTTTTACTCTTGGGGTGGAGATTGAAAAAAAAAATGGCTTTCTCACCGCTGAAGAGCACGGCATAGAGCAATGAACAAACAAACATGGCTACCGCAGTCTCTTGATGCGTGGCACGTGCGGGGGATAATAGCTCATTAGGCCTGCAGACTGTGAATGATAGCTTATAGTGATCATGGTAAGCCATCATTCACTTAATTAGAGAAAACACATTCATCTTCCACTGTGTTCTCTTCTCACACTTCCAGTCTCTTTAGGGATTCTCCCACTCTCTGAATTCCTCTCGCCTGCCTCGTCTATCTGTTGTAAGACGATGTAAGAGAAGAGGTGCACATTGTAATACACGTCTTAGTATTAAAAGAGCCAAGTATTAGTGGAAGGAGGATGGCATAATAACTAAGAAGATCATCTTACTCCTTTGCAGATTAATATCCTGTAGCAGCTCAGCCCTTTTTAAGGCGCCATTGACCTCGAAATCTGTCCCGTTTATGTTGCAGATGTGTTGTCGACCTTGACATTTGACCACCCTTTTGATCTGATCACTGAAGAGATAGATTAAGCCTTTTGCAAGCTTTAGAGTATCCCACAAATCTGTGGTTTGTAAAATAATCTCAAGCTTAAATGGCTTTTAAAGGTCATAACCCCAACCATTGGTCTCACTCGCCCAGTGACTCTTCCACCTCTACAATTTCATTCATTCCTGTCTTTAGACTCTTAGCATCTATTAAGTAATGGGGAAAAAAGTAATGCATAAGGTATTGCTAATGCTGGATCAACCCACAGAGAAATAACTCTGACTTATATGTACTACGTTTTTGGCTCTTTCAGCTCATTGTTTTGGTTTTGTTGCTGACAACTTAACGGTTCAGTCAGTTTAGTCTCATTGATTTCGTCAACCTTGCTTCCAGCAGCAGGCAGCTGTTTTTTTAGCCAGAAAGGCTCTGCCCAGCACAAAACAGCATATTGACATGGCAACTGGTGAACATTATGGAACAATTAGCAGGTAAGTAGCCAGAGCTGGAGACCAAAGCACAGCCAAACGAGTAGGAAACTGTTTTGTCACAAACATTATAAAAATATAAAAGGAAAAACTATAAACCTATATAAGGTTGTTTGTTACAATGCTCCCAGGTGACTATACAAGTAAATTCAGGTTTAAATGTACAGGTGGCAACAGTACAACAAGAAATTAAAAGTGTTAAGTTTCTACAACAATCAACACCTTTGCATGTTGTGCTCTAGGTAGGATGGCAGTTCAAACAAGACATTGTTATAAAATTGAAATGCATGCCTGGGGTCTGTCAACAGCAGGTTTCTCCAAATGTCTATCTTCATGACAAAATGACACATCTGGCTGCACAAACATGCAATACAATCAAGCAAATTTCAGTCTCTCCTTGTTTAAACAAACCGTGATTTGACGAATCCCATCATTTTCCAGCTTTCTTGTTGACTGACAACATATTGAAAGCGGTTTCAATCCAATCACACCTCCATAGCTGGTAAGCCTGATGCGCTGCATAAGCGCTGAATTTGGACAGCATTCAAGAATCAGCCTACGCGTATTCAAAGGAAAATATCCCTTACTCATTAATTTGATGTCAGCACCGGGCTTAAAAAGTGCAGTGTTGTAATTACCAATGGGTCTATTGAAAGAAAACTCCTACGTTGACATTTACACCAATGCTGTACTAGCATGAGGTTAAAACCGTGCTTTTCACAAAAAAGACTGTACTGAAAACATTAGGCTGTATATTGTTATTCAGTCTATTGAATCAATTAAGCTGCCACTGTGTGAAATTAGTGAGACATTTTTTGTTTTATGCAACACATTTTTGGTGGTTCTGGTTCCTGGTTGAAGAATACAGGTATACATTACTTGATGTACTTTTTACTAATACTAATGTGCTGTAACTATTATCTATTATCTTTGAACAAAAAGAGTTCAAAAACCGCCAAAAAGCCGTGGTATTGTTAAACCCAAAGACTCACGTAGAAATCTACCACTTATAAATACCACTATACCCACTAAAGCTAAGGTGGAAACCAGTTAAATCGGCTGTGTCTCCCCACAAGAGTCGGATCTTCGAGTGTCTCCTCTACTGAGCGCAGTTGTCTTTAAAAGAAGGAAATCTGGCTTTTTCGATGAAAGGGAAATTAAATGTCCCAGAATGCTCTGCCTGGTGGGCAAGACGAAGAACCGACTGAGCTGAGGGTTTGGTAAACATTTCACTTTTTATCACGAACACCAGATCTCTGGGTCTAATGATCTGCAAATGGTAAGTCTAAGGAAACTGGCCCTGCTTTGTGCTGGTGAAGATTCAACCAAGAAGAATATGATAAATGTCCTCAAGACCTAACAGCAAGTCCAGTTCTCAACCCTAACATCTCTGCACGCTTAGCAATATTCCATTTTGTGCCAAACTATTCATGCAGAGCTGTTCAGTGGCAATACTGCATGATCTCATGTTCTATTTGTTGCTGTTAAATCAAATAAATACAACATACTGTATCACCAATACAACATACATACGTACATCATAAGAGATCCCACCTCATCCAAAAACAGTACTCAGATTCTACCACTGTTTTAAAAAGAAACAATCCTGTGTGTAGCTAAATTAAATACTTTGGCTTAATTAATACAAATGCTGATGACAGGAGAAAGAGAAAGAGAGGCAAAGAGGGCTTGATTAGGATAAAGGCTCCTCTTTAATTCCAGCAATGTGTCGCCATTATTACTTAAGTATGCCTGGGTGTAGTACTGATGAGCCAGAACACTTTGTCTACCTTCAAAGACACATAAAAGCTGAAGTCGATTAATCATACATGCTAAACTAGCCACAGGCTGAAGTGCAAGGCAGCAATGGCAGCGTGTTGTGTCCACACCTGAAAAACCTCTCCCCTCATCTTAGCAGAGTGAGCTGAAATATTGATTAGCATTCATGTCTGTATTCCCATCACAATCATAACACTAATCACTGCAGCGGATTGCTACACATCAAATTTCATTTATTTTACGAGACACTGCATATTATTTTCCATATTGGATGAATTCAGTCCCTGCATGGGCTAGAGTTTCTCTCAATTCTCTGGCCTACCATGACCCTTTTTTCCCCTTTTTGTTTCAGTACAAGGACACCAGATAAACACAGCACATTTGTTGACAATTTTTCTTGTTAGCCCGGCGCTCATGGCCCGCTGAAAGAGACGGAGTGAAAGAAAAAGAAGAAGGTCGCTGCTGTGCTCGCCTTAAATATCCTTTTTTTTCCTCTTTGCATTTATGTAGATGCCGTATATGTTTCTGCGTACATGTCTAAGGTAATGTTTCGGCCATCAGACCCGTTTTGCAGAAACAGTAAAGACCCCCCCCCCCACCCGTTACTGATGCACTGTGTAGACCCTCTACTGGAGTCTGGGTGCCCTCCCCGCCATGGAAAGTTTAGTATGTTGTGTGGGTTATGAAAAGATCCCATGTGGTCGGAGGAAAAAGGGGGTTGCTGAAAGATTCATAGAACCCTCGTTCAACAGGCGTTTCCATGGCAACACAACAGTCTCTGGCTAAAAGAACTGAAGGCCTCAATGCAGACGCAGTTCCAGCACCTCAAAGACCCTTTGATATCTGTGTACACCACACAGAGCAGCACACACACACACACACACACACACACACACACACACACACACACACACACACACACACACACACACACACACACACACACACACACACACACACACACACACACACACACACACACACAGAGCCCTTTTTGGGCGTGTCTCACATTGTGTCATGACATTTCGTTGTCCCCCCTATTGGAAATAATCTCGTTCTGGCTTTGCAATAAACACCTGACTTGATTTCTAACAACTCCGAAGCAAACATTGATTTACTCATTTGAAGTCGGCAAATGAGTTAGAATGGATTTACATGGTGTTACATAACCGATAAGATGTAATTACTTGGATATGGCATATTTGTGCGAAGGTGGGCTAATTGAGTTTTCAATGATCGTCTGCAAATTTGTCCCTCCCTCACACACGCATACAAGAACAATTCAAATCGATTCTTCCCAGTATCATGTGGGTAAAACCAGTGAGACAATTCTGAGCTGTGGGACACGTTTCATTCATTTTTCCTCATAAAGGAGGTATGATCCCCTTTCATCTTTCCTCAAAATGCTCCTTGCCATCCACAGAGCGAGGCGCTGAGTCGTCCGCCCACGGTGTAAAGTTCCCTCATTTCATAAATAAAGCATCCTGTTAAATGAAACGATTTAGTGCACAAGCAAGACAAGGGAGAGGCATTATTGCGACATCTCATAGCTCCCAGCTAAGATTTGGGTGAGGTCTCATCCCTGCCTCACACAGTCGAGGGGGGGGGGCGACTCAGAGCAATATCTGCTCACAGGGTGTGTAAGCTGAATAATAAAAGTGCTAAATATGTCCATGCCCTGTGAGACAAGGCAATTAAATACTTGATGAAGATATAAGATGATCTACATAATTCAAGCAGACGTGGACATCACTCTTCCCACGTATCAGGATGTCAATACATGTGGGATGCTGGTCATGTACATGGTGTCGTTCAAGGTTCGGCTGGTTCAACAATTGGCAGCGATTACCGAGCAGAGCAATAAACCAAAAATAGTGTTATTAGGAAGATAATTAATTCATGGCTACTTTTGCAGCTGCAGTTAGAATAGAGACGGTGACGGTGCTAACAGGACTGGGATTTGTGATAGTAACAGCTATGAAGATGTGGAAGGTGGATGTAACTTTTCAAAATGGGCTCACATGTGACTTCACGTGATCTTACCTTTTGCTGGAGTCCTTGTGTTCAAACTCCCACCAGGAGTTGGCAGTATTTGATGTAGAGAGTGCCGATGCAAGGCCAGAAAGCATTAAATAAATATATATATAAATATATTATACCAAGGTTTTAGCTCTTTGTTCATTTCTACACTGCTCCATCTTTATTTCTGACAAGCTTGCTGAATTATTGTAATTTGTTTCTTTACACACAAAAAATAACTCTTGTATTGTAACTGTTCCTTTGTCGAGGTGCTAGAAGGCCATTCAGCTAATTGGCACTCAAATACAGAAAGACATAGAAACTCACAAGCAGACGCAGTTACACAAACTGTATAGGAACACCAAAACATACACACACACACACACACACACACACACACACACACACTTACACAACACATACATATTGAAACACATACACACACCTGGGCTCAAACAGCTCTACTTTCTCTTCTGCTAAACACAACCATCCTGACTCTCCCTGGAGAGATTAAGAGATTATAGAACTCTCTCGTCCTGTGTGTGTATGTGTGCGTGTGTTTGTGTAAGTGGGTTTTTGTGTGTGTCCATGTGTCTGTGTGTAATGATGGTGCGTGGGTGGGGCAACACGTGGCAGACCTGTCTGTAAGTAGGATCTTTTTAATTCAGTTTTCAGGTCGTGAGTGTGGATCTGTTTCTGCATCGTAATGTTTGTGGAGTAAACACTCTGGTCTTTTCAACCCAAGGACACATTTGAACAGAACCGGAGATAACACTTAATGCTGCACTGCGGTTGTAATATGCAAAAATATGCATGCATTTTTGACTGTACTCATTTTTGTATGTCCACAGCCCTTTAAGTATGTTCATATCATTGCCTCAATCAATGACCCTTTAGAAAGCAAACAATCTGCTCACTTGTTGGGACTGTTTTCTTGACCTCTTTAAAGAAAGCAACACAATTATTATATATTTGCTCCTCTGATGTTGTTTTTCATCATGGATATTTAAATATAATCCCAGTATTCTAATGTTACCAGCTTTGAATCCATTAATGCCCCTTTAGAGCTTCAAATGATCACCCCACTCTGATAAAGACCTGTGTAATAAGGACCGAAAGCAGTTCTCATCTTTCTCATCTCCAGATCTGACACCTATGTCTGCTCTATGTGTCTGATTCTGAATTAATGTAGTTTTTCGAGCAGAACAGATCGCATCTTAATAAGGTCGCTAAATTCTTACTGTGCTTGGAGTTCACGAACGTTGCACCAGCGTCGACTGGTGATGGGTGATGACGTCAAAACGGGAGGAAATATTGAACAGAACAGAAAAAGTTTAAAGAGAAAAAAATAACAAAAGCTCAAGGACACAAGAAATAACAAAACTCTGTGCAAAGCTCTTTGTATCCGATGCGAAGATGAGTTCTTTTATACACATGAGAATTTGAAAAACTGGATGAACTCCCAGGACCATGAATTGCACAGTGCATACCAGAGAAAACATTATGGTTGCAGTGACCCCTGCTGTTGTTTGTTAGGAATCGCAGTTATGTTTCTTTTTGCAAGTGTTTTCTGCCTCCGTGTTCAGACAGCCACCTGTTTGCTGCCAGACTTGTTGTTATGAAAAGGCTCAAAGCTGTAACTACTGAATCTTATATGCAAACAGATTACATTTTTAAAGAACTTGAGTTTGATGCAGGTGAAATACCTGAGGCATTTTTGCATATTTATTTTGGCTGAGAGCTTGCTTTAATATGCAGCTTAGCAGTAGCCGACATAGCCAGTGCAGAGTATCACCTGTTCACCTGTTCAGGCACAAGGACCTGCATCACGTGCAAATTGCTTAAAATGTGTTAAGATAATGTAACCTAATGACTTTAAAGATCCCCTGACTTTTCCTCTAGCGTCACCTCAATGTTCACATTTGTTGTTTTGAGTGAAATGCCGCAACAACTATGTGATAGATGCATCTGTGTCCTTTTGGATGATATGTTATCACTTTTCTGATCTGATCTCCATTCCTATCATCCTCAGCTGTACTTTATGTTAGTGTTGTTTAGCAAATGTTTACTTGGTAACACGCTAACCTTACCTGTCACGACAGCTGTCACAAGATCAGGCAGGAATTTGCAGGATCATCCATATTGTCAGGCTTCGTGTAATGTGTTTTAGGGCCAATCAGCCTCCTGTGTGGAGCTACTGGCAGCTTTGGGCGTGGCTTATTGTGCGAGACAACAAAGAGAGGCGACTGTTGGTTCAAAACACTAAAGGTTTAACCTGAAGAGGTTAGTGTAGCTGCTGCAATATCATTGGTTACAATTATAGTATATTATATACAATTAGAGCATTTCTTCATTGAAAGAAGAGCAAAGAACTGCCCTGAAGGCTTTTCTTGATTGGAAAATATGTTTTTGCTCTTCTCCCAACTTCTTTTGGCAGGAGTTTGATTGACAGATGGACTATCCAATAACCTGCCAAGTATTTTTTGAAAATGCCTGGCCCTTTCCAAAAAGTTTCCAATGATGGCCTCTTACGCTGGTTCTGTGTAACAAACCCTCTGGCGGGTCAGGTTAACACCAACTTAAGATGGAACATAACACTTTCTTAGCATTGTCTTTGTTGCTATCATGCTGATGTTAGCGTGTAGCTCAAAGCACAGATGTACACAGATGTACTCACTGATCAACTATAATGGCTACTTTTATCTATGTTTTCTTATTTTTTGCCATTTTTGTCCTCAGACAAGAGTAAAGAGAGACCTTTTCTTAGGAAGGTTCTGCATTTATTAGTTTTTGTCTCTGAAAAGGTGCTAAAGAGTTAAATTCCCTAAAACTACTGTATCTTTGAACCAAATCACACACATTTAGTCTATGCCATCTTCTTTTTGATAATGTAATAACCTATTTAATATTTTGTCACTTTCATTCACTAAGCCTCCCCTGAAACTGTCTGAACCCCCCCTGGGGAATCCCGCCTCCCACTTTGTAAACCTCTGCTTTAGAGCACTGAGCTACCAGGATGCTGATGATGTTTAAAGGGAATACCTAAAGAGAAAACAGACAGAACACGCGCTCATACCTTTTAATGATGACTCTCCCAATTGGTACGCTTTTGATTCATGTTACTAAATGTTGCATCAAAGAGTTGTGTTTTTTTTATTTGTCATAAACCTAAATCTTAAGATTCAGATTGTAATACTGTCTGTTCCCCATCATACGCCTGGAAGTTAATTTAGCAAGAATACACACACACGTACACACACACACACACACACACACATACACACACACACACACACACGGTTCCCTCCTTTCAGCACCTAGTGAGAGACGGCTTTCTTAACTCCTTAAGTTTCTCTGTGAAAAATGTTAATGGAATTCGGTGGGAAATGAGCTTCTGACAGCTTCACAGTGCCCCTCTTCCTCACCTCCTTTCTCCTCTGTTATCTCTCCTCCATCCCTTCACTCTTTGGTCCCTTCCTTTTACTCTCCCCCTCTGTTTGACTCCTGTCTTATCCTTCCTTCCCCCTCTCTCTCTCTCTCTCTCCCCTGAAGCCTGTCCCAAGCCGTGGGCCTTCGCCAATTAACGGCTGTCATGTTTGCTCTCCGGTGGAGCAGCCGTAAGTGGTGCAGACAATTTGTATTACAGAGGGTCTATCTCATGCATGGGTGAGCTGGGTGATGGGGCCTACCTGAGCTAATAGACTGGACCGACTCAGAGGCCACAGACCCCGAGCACTCCACAACTGGAGGGCTTAAGGAGGTGCTAGTTAAATGCAGTATTCAGAATGGACAGAAACTACACGGTTTCACAAAATGTCAGGTGTATGCATGCACTGAGAGGCACGCGGCTGCATATGTAATTTTTTAGCTTTGTGTTTCAGTTTCCTTTTTCTCTTTTCTCCTCTGTACAGGCCCTTCTGTCTGCAACTTTATGCAATCCAGTTCACTCTAATTGGATCAAGCGCCCACAGATCACCTCTCATTACTGAAACTGACAGGACCTGTCTCAGCTGCTTTGTGAGAGGACAAACAGCAAGACAGAAGAGAACATGGGCGGGACCTCTGTGTGTGTGTGTGTGTGTGTGTTTGATTGTGTGAACCATTGTGAAAAGGTGTACTTGTCCAGTTCTGCTAATTTACAGTAGAATTTGCTCTACAGTGAATAAAGGATTGAAATAATATTTTAAAAAAGACTTTTGTTTTTGTGCATTATCACCACAAATCACAACTAGAAATTGGTAGTTACAAAATGGCTCTATGTGTATACAGGGAGGGGGGCGGGTTGTGTGATTGCCCACATATTGCTCATTTATTTGTTTATTGGTGTATTTCTGTCCAATCTCAGCATGTGGTCGTTGGAACTCCCGAAGCAGGGGTTTGTGGGAAAGGTCAGCCGATCTGCATAATTTCTCCCCATTGCTGGTAATTCGGGAAGTGATTGGATTCAGAAAGGCGGCAAGTTATATGATAAAAAATCTTATTTCATGTGCCTCCTAAAGGAATTATCCCTCACCAAGATGTGTATGTGTGTGTACAGTTGTATGTGAATGAATGTTTGTAATGGAAATATGGATGTGTGTGCATGCTTCTGTGTCTGCACTGCATCCAATTCAAATGCTGAACGTGACAACTTAACGCTTATATATTCCACTGTTTTGTATGTATAGTCAGTGTTTCAAAAATGCATACTTTACATTGCATGACACCTACTGTGTGTGTGAGCTGTATACAAATACAAATACATAATACACATAAATACATCTGTCCACCGAGCCAAAGGTTTTGTTCATATCTATATTCGGGACAGATTTGCTGTTGGTCTGAACAATTTAGATTCTAGATAAATTAAAGTGTTTTGTGTTCAGTACAGCTCAATTAGTTCAATGCAGCGCTTTACATTATTAAATAAGATATATTGGATAAGCTAAATGCAGTCTTAATCAACATTTATCGGCTGTACTGATATAGAACACACAGGAAACGTGGGTTCCAAGTAAAAAAGCACACAGCAAAGTATTTTAAGTCCTTTGAATGTTGATAAGGTAAATACCGGTCTACTCTTCTCTGCGTCTCTTTAAGTGAGAAAGAAGTCTTTAGATGGTGATTAAAGCAGCGGCACCGACACCTCATCCTCATTCACCCGGCTCTCTGCTGTGGCTGTCAAAAACACTCCGCACAGATTAGCTACTAATGCAAACATCTCGGTCATCACTGCACATGAAGCAGACACACAAACACAGATACTGAAATGATATCTTGCACCCAGCAATGATTGTCAATTTGACCCTTTTAAACTGGACTCCAGGAGCCAGTTTCCAGTGCTCGTGTGAGGCCCCATTCTAGACTGAAGTGGCCTTTTGAACCAGATTTCTTAAACATATTTCAAACATTTAAACATAATTTGGAAAATATTTAATCTAGTGTTGCAACAAGTTTCCTGACTTAATGATTTTAAGTTTGATTTCCCAGATAATAAATTTAATTTTATACCCCATTTGCACATGGTATTAACATGCATCTTTATCTGGATATATTGTCTGGATATGGAAAAACGTATCTTCATGCCAAGTGTGGATGCATGGGAATGTCAATGACTGAGTTGCACCTGTTTTTGTCCTCAAATTAACAGCATCTTAGGAAAGAAACCGCACCAAATAATAAAGAATCCATGATGGACCAATATGTTCTGTAGATCACTAGGTCTGGTAATATTGGATATTAGATTTGCTTTGTGTTCATTTTACTGCGCTGACCTATCAATATGTATTTCCTTCAACACATCACTTCAATACTTCAATCAACCAGACACTTGAGTTGGCTTTTGTTTTGCATAATAACTTCCCATATACACACGACAGTAATTACAGCATTCTTGAAGATGTAGCTTTGCTGGCTACTTCAGGGTCATTTGTCTGTTTGCTGCATTTCTGTGACCAAGTTCAACACTCACTAACCTTTTCCAACCAACGGCGCCCTCATTTGTTACTGTATGCTTTACTTTCAACTGAAAGTTGCTGTGGTGCTGCTGTACAGGATTTGTATCGTACATTTAATGGTTTCATACCAGTTCATCCTTTTTAAGAAAATCTTTCTTTTATAGAGACATATTCTCCTTTAAAAATCCAGGTTTGATAGTAGCTTTTTTTCAGCCCGGCATAAATTGGACACAGAAAAGGCAGAATGCTGGATAATATGGTAGATATGGTCAGAAAGTGTCATTGTTGAATGTAGCTGTAAAGGGCAGCCTGTATTATAGCTGGAGGAAATTATTTTCCCTCGGTGTTCAGTGTTTCTTTTGTTACTTTGTGCTAATGGGACTGTGTGTGTGTGTGTGTGTGTGTGTGTGTGTGTGTGTGTGTGTGTGTGTGTGTGTGTGTGTGTGTGTGTGTGTGTGTGTGTGTGTGTGTGTGTGTGTGTGTGTGAGTGTATATGTATGTACTAGTACATGAGTGTGAGTTTGTGTAGGTGAGAAAACTAAGGCAACAGAGGAGATAAAAAACAAAGATAGTTGCTGCATAACAACGGAGTCATTTCCCAGCCGTCATGAGTGACGAGTGGCTCCCACACATCATAAACGTCATATACTGAGTCACACTCAGAGCTGTGTTGCATGAAGGACTGGTGTCCACGTATCATTTTGTAATGTTGATATTGTGTACGTGTAGTTTACCCAACAACAAATACATTATTTATAACTGGTTTGAATGGCTTCCATTGCTTCACCTCACCAGTTCTCCCTCAGCATTCTACTGATATGGAGGTGTTGCAGCAGAAAGCACCTTTGCTCTTTGACCTGACTTAAGTGACTGTGTGTGTCTGATGTGGTCTCGGTCCTGTGTTAAGAATGGGAGAGAATAGCTGGTCCACCTTAAAGGTCGGCCCACCTTCAGTGAACCTGAGCAGGAGTTGTTGTCACACACTAATCCTGTCGGTAAATGATCAGTAAACGAGGGTCGGCTATCTCTCAGGAAAAAAATCTAAATCTGCATCCCTAGTTTCAGTGAGTAATGGTTTATGTCATATTGAGGAACTCTTAACAAGCATGTAAAGATGATGAAGTCCTGTAGTTCTTATTTTCTTTATTGTAGTTTTTATTACCTTTCTTCATGATGGATGTTTCATTATGATGTTGCCTCCGCTGTCTTTTACAACTGTTGCATATCACATGTTTGAATTTTCCTCCTGAGATTGAAATGCTGACTATTCAATAATATTGAAATATCTGGCAGGACAGCAGGTGTACAGGACGTAAATGCTTCATCCATCAGATCAGAGCTATTAGTACTATTACACACAGTGTGTGATGCTGACGGGGGCATCTGCCATTCAGTTGTCATTCATCTTTTTTTTATTACAGAGGTGAATGTGTGTTTTAAACACTAGAGGGTGCTCACAGCTCTCATCTAAACAGCTTTTGGAGACAGGTTTCCTTGTTGATTATAAAACTGGCTGTAGATTATTATTATTTTTTTTAAATAATAGTCTGTCCAGTCAAACAAATGTCTGTTTGACACTATTGTAGTTCCTAATCTGCCAATTCAGTTATTAAAAAAAACATTTGCAAGACAGATTGGATCATTTGTGCATGGATGTACAGTGAAAATACATTTTAGGAATTTCCGTGTCGTGGCATCAACATTGTAGGTCATATTTTTCATTTCATCTCCATCCTTAGGTGGCCGAAGCTATTCCCTCCAGAGGCGCTTTTTTGCTGACGGTACATCTCTCCCACCCAGCTTAATATAAATAAGTTATGAGAATATATAATCAAGAGACCTGTCTGCATGTCAGGCTTTTCCTAGAGCATTTATGTCAAACTGTCTGCATGACTACGTCTGGACAACTGTTTCTGATAAATCCAAAGAGAGAGGCAGCCCGGTCTGAATGTGGACCCTCGGCCACACACAGATGCGCCCTCTCTCCTGGCACACTGCTCTCTCTCCAGAGCCCAACTGAATATGGATGGGGACCCAGTGATGGTCCAATACCACCTCAGAAAGGGGGGAGAAAAAAATGCAATACTGTGAAAAGGCATCTGTTAAATCAGCAGCAGGATTAAAATTCATCAGAAACTGTATTTCAAACTCTGATCAATAACACGGCATTGGAGGAGATGTGAAAGAATCAAAGTAGAAAGGATGGTTTGCAGAGGAAGGTGGAAATTATTTGTGGAGTAGAAAGATTGTCGGGTGAAAATGACTCACCCACTCGATCCACCATAATGCCTTTCTTTCTGTATCCAAGGCCAAGTCTAACTACACAAAGTACAAAAGTGCAGCACCATGTGTGAAATCCCTCTCTCTACAAGTTCCAGCTTGGTGCTCCAGCTCCTAATTGGTATTCAGCAGTTATTTATTTATTTTTTCCCATAAGTGATCCCTTTTGACAGCCAACACCTGCCATTTGCTTTTCTCAGGGTGATATTTGATTAATTGACAAAATGATTTACTGGAAAATGTCATATACCTCACAGACTGGGCTAAACGTAATGAATGATGTCCAGATTTAATTGTGTGTGTGTTTATGTGTGTGTGTATATGCTTTTTTTTTTTTGCTGCATTTTTCATTAACTAATCAACCCCCAGCTTATCAGGTATCCTGTTCCTCCATGTCTGATTGGTTGATGCTTATCATGGTGTGAATTTATACACATCGTATAGCCCCCTTTCGCCAATTTGCTAATGCAACTGATGGCAGTGGGGCTCTTGCAAATGGCAATCCAATCTGCACACACATATTGAACATGGAATTATGTGTAATACGTGTATGGATCGCTGCTAATAGAACCCAGATGACCACACGTACATCTGCACAAAATGTGGTTAAGGGCGCAAACACGGATGGAAATAACATGGCTTATTAGTTAAAAAAATAAAAATTACCAGGAGCATAAAGGACTGCTGTGTCAAAGAGACCATGTCCTTTCACTGCACATATTAATGGATGAACATAGTCACAGATGCATCAGAACAGAGCTTCCTGCACAGTTCTTGGATCATACAAAGTTGATATTTAGTAGAATTCTATGTGATTTAAGGCCCGTTTAAAACATTCTTTAATTTATTCTAAAAAAGAGTAGTTAATGTCACATCAAAGGACATTGACAAAACTGCTGCACCACTATGACTCTCTGTCCCTATCGGTATATTGATGTAAAGAGGTTCTAGTCTGCTAGACACAATACAGGTCCTGTGAGTATTGTGAATACTCCACCTGATTTCATGGAACTTCCGAGCTCGGTGCTATAAGAGAGCAAAGGAAGATGATAATTTATATCGACTTGGTTGAAATGTGAGCGTGCTGGTCCAACGCCGGAGGGAAATGGAGGGGGGCCGTTTGACTCTTCAAAGCAGAGAGCACTTTGTAAGTAAATTACTCTAATGATTCAGCCAGTGGAGCTGTAATTGCCAGTAGGCAGGTAGGCATGGCTGAAGAAAAGCAACTTTTTCTTTGTTATAGAGAATGGTTCCACTCAGGAAATCCTGGTGACTCAGAGAGCTGGGCTGCCTACATCGCACAGTAATGATATTAGTGATGTCGATTCTACATTCTCATCGGTGATTTCAATTTTTGCTCTTCTCCCGCTGTGAGGAAGGTCAGAGGGCAGGGAGAGTGACCGAGCTGGTTGTCTTTTCAGGGTATTCTTATACTTAAAGCTACATAATCTATGGCATTTTTGTTACATGTGAGGGGATTCCTGTCATGTAACTAAAACTAGTACGTCTGACTAATACTATGGGTTTTTATGCCAAGCTGTTTTAACCAGGCGGTAACCTCCGGATCTGAAAAGTGAAGCGGAAGTTTCAGGAAGTCACCAGTGTGGAAACATTTTGCCTTCCTTGTGAGGCATGTTAACAATGAATGGATCATTGACAGAAAAACTACTGTTTGTACGCTGCATAAGGTTTAGAGACTGCGGCAGCCAATGTCTACTTCCAATTAAAATTGAGCATGTGAACCCTGACAGGGATTTAATGGTGCATTCAGGTATACCTTGAAAACTCTGAGATCTCAAACTGTTGTTGTAAAGTACTGTCCTTCCATCTAGTGGATCTTCATTTTTTGGTTTAACAGTTTGTTCCCAATTGACTGGTGAAATACGTGATTCTTATTATGCATTAAATCAGTTATTTGAGTTTGACAACACAGTGTGGTACATTCAAAAAAATATCACGCTTGTTACCATGTAGCTTCTCTTTTCAAAGAATTATTAGAAAACATAATGGACAGTTGTGAGGACATGAAACCAAAGATCTGTTGATATTAAGGAATCAAGACTCCATAGTTGGACACTGGCATAGCCGTCAGTGCTGGAAAAGAAAAACTGAATCGAAAATCAAACAGAATCATGACCTTAAAATAGAAAGACGCTAGCAATGCCAGAAAAACATTGACTGTGCCTTTGTTGTTTTCTAGGGCTGATATAATATTATCAACAAGTTGTTAAATAGACATATGATTCTGGCTGAGAGCTAGATACGCGTATTGATAGGACTGTCATGTCTGTATGTTAAGTATAAAGCTACTACCAGCAGCATGCTAACTTAACTAAGAACAAAGACTGGAAGCAGCTAGCCTGGCTGTGCCCAAAGGAAGGCAAATGATCACAGATTTCCAGTCTTGTCACTCATTATTGCGTACAGCGACACCTGACAACTGCATGCACACACACACACACACACACACACACACACACACACACACACACACACACACACACACACACACACACACACACACACACAACACACACACACGTGCACATGAGAGCTAATGGCAGCTGTGACATGTTATTGCAAAGGACCAAACTGAGTGATGAGGAGACCATGATGCCACTGTGACAGCTCTTAACACCATCCCGACTTCACAGTACGCCTCATCCAACCTCACAACATTAATGGAGTCTTCGTGCCCTCAGGCAGCCTACTGCAGGTGCAGGTCTTGTCATCAGAAAGAAATAAGTAGACTGGAAAGAGTGAGGAAAATAGAAAAAGAAGAAAGGGGGAAGATAATGTGGAGCAGGAGGGAACAGGAGGAGAGGAAGTAGGAGCATTTCTCTTCCAGGAGAGATGCTGATCTAGTCTGAGGCTCTAATGTGTTGAATTGATCGCCGTCTCTTCCCTCTCTGTTTCTTTCTTTCATGTCACCCCATACTCTCCTCACCACACTAGCACACCCACACAAGCACACACTGCAAGGCTCCGGTTTCATAAAGAATCCTCTGTGCTATAGGCTCCCTAAATTGCCTCTCAATTTTCATTTGGCTGTTCGATTAGTCTGTGCGCCCGCTCCCCTTGTGCTCTCTCCCAAACCACTAGAAGCGTTGCTTCCAGCAGGCAGATCAATGGCACACTGCCCCAGGAGGAGTGGGGGAGAGCTGACTGTGGGTGTTCTGTCTCTCACCTCTCTCTCCTGTCGCTGCTTTTCTGCACTTCTTTATCAGGGTTGAAAGCAGATTTAAACAACTGAATTGTTGAATGACGTCACCTTGAAGCAGCTAATTAGACACAATGGGTGTAACATAGTTATGCTGCGATCATGCCGAACATTTCTGTTTTGTTATTGGCAAAGATAATAATATGTTGAATACACTTCCTGTAAGTCGCTTTGGATAAAAGCGTCTGCTAAATGACTGTAATGTAATGTAAATGTAATGATTTTTTTTTGGGTGGGTAACCTAATGACTGTCAATACATGCTTTTGTCTGACTGTCATGTTCACAGAAAATGTTTCATGCTAATTGAAATAAATGGTTATGTGTTTTCTTTGGCAGCTTTCATACAATAAGTGAAGTTGCTTTCTTAGCTACAGCTATAGTAAGAGTTGGGCTGATGCAAGCAGTTTCAAACCGTTATGATATTGAACCCATTATAACGAAATGTAACACTAAGTGTCGCACTTGATTCCACAGCGGCTCCGGCGTGGAACATAATGAGACTTGTCTATGTTTTTCGGCTCCCCTCGTCAAATCTAACTGTTGCCCTATTGAAGCATGTCTCATCTTCTCAACCCCCAAAAATAAAAACTCTCTAGTAAACTTTCCTGTGTCTACTGAAACAGATTTTGCCGTAATATTATGTTAATCACGTTGTTCTGCATTAGTGATAAGCAATATGATGCTGATGTAAGCTACGTTTCAATTTGCCAGTTCGCCTCATATTGACTAATTAAGCCAGCGTGTATGAAATAAAATCGGTTTAAGCTTGTACACCAGACCGGCAAAATACTTAATATAACAAGTCAACAAGAATCAGAAATACAGGCACGTGGCAGAGCACACAGGAGGACCTAGGTGTGCAGACACTAGAGTCGATTAATGCACACTAGGCTTGGACTGTATTAAGTAATCCCGAGGCTGTGATAACCAATACCCTCATAAATACAGACAATTAGCTTTATTAGCTTTCGATGATGTTGTATTGATGTGATGTAGTTCACAGCATGAGCCAACAGAGGTCAGTCTCTATGGTGCAACACACAGCTGAGCTCAGAAAGATGGCGGGTTTTTTTTGGGTTAAGTCTTCTTCAAACTACAAAAGCAGTTAATAGCCACATTATTTTATTAAACTGCCAGTCTCCCACCAGCCCACCTGCACATCATCTCTGTTTGGAACCATCGGTAGCTTCTGTGTGTTGCCTAACATTAGCGATGGAGAGAGAGCAGTAACGTTATAGATGTGAGCTTGGCAGCGCAGTGTATGTAGAATTTAGGCTTTTGGTCAGTGAATAAATGCT
The DNA here is from genome assembly GCF_027596085.1 of Anoplopoma fimbria. NCBI lineage: Eukaryota > Metazoa > Chordata > Actinopteri > Perciformes > Anoplopomatidae > Anoplopoma > Anoplopoma fimbria. The sequence continues at coordinate 9,275,340 of NC_072459.1, forward strand.
ACATCTCCCGTGGCTTACTTACCAACTGCTGATTAAAGTGAAGAGAGTTGGTCTTTCAGTTCTCTGTTTCTTCTCTTGAAGTCCTCCGAGTTTCCATCCGTTGTCTTACATGACTTAAACATCCAGCAGAAAAGAGAGACTTGGGTACCCACTGGAGTCCCTTTTTTCTTCTACAAAGTCAAGAAAACTTAAAACAATGAGCTTTTCAAAGTGACAGAAAGCTTCAGGCTTTGTTGTTGATTCCCAGTGGGATTGGAACTAGCAACCCTCAATAGATTCAAAGTTCATTTCTATTTTCACTTACCTGCACACCTCTGTTCCCGCCTCCTCCACCTCCTCTTAGACTGTCTCCTTGGCAGAAGTCGGTCGAAGTGCAGCCAGAGGCAGTTGGACAAAGACCTAATCACTTCACACTACGCTCTCCACTTCACATTTCCCCATCCTCGGGTCCAACCCACACTTTTACAAGGACGCCGTGCCTGTAGCCGGGGGATACTGCTAGTTAATGTGTAGGAGTCAAGTTCAACCACACACAATATTTGACATGAAAAGAAAAGGAGTTGTCCTTGGAGACCGTTTTCTCTCCCCACATAAGAGAAGGTTGTTTAGATGCTGCTGATGGTAAATGGTGCATATGATTTAGGATTGTAGCGTGCATGGTCGAAGTGACTCATTTATTACATCTGGAGGTGGATGGGGGGAAGCATGGAAAGGGAGTGACTCAAAAGGAATATGAATCAGAGAGAAAAGAGGTGATTTCTTGAGGAGGTTTAGACTCATCAACCTCTCTTCCCCTCATCACCTGAGCCCCACCCGAGGGCTCTGTCCCAGCAGAGCCAGACAATTACACTGGGGCATGGAGGTGTGTGGTGTGTGTGTGTGTGTGTGTGTGTGTGTGTGTGTGTGTGTGTGTGTGTGTGTGTGTGTGTGTGTGTGTGTGTGTGTGTGTGTGTGTGTGTGTGTGTGTGTGTGTGTGTGTGTGTGTGTGTGTGTGTGTGTGTGTGTGTGTGACAGAAAGCAGGAACACCTGAGAGGCACAAAAGATTGATGAACTGCCATGAATCAGCAGACAGCGTTGTAAGGGATTGTGTTCCCGAAAGCTGTGTTCAAGCTGTGTGTGTGTGTGTGTGTGTGTGTGTGTGTGTGTGTGTGTGTGTGTGTGTGTGTGTGTGTGTGTGTGTGTGTGTGTGTGTGTGTGTGTGTGTGTGTGTGTGTGTGTGTTCATGTGCTCATGTGCTCATGTGTAGGTTTGTGTTGATCCAGGGCTGGGACAGCGGTGTTGTGCTGCAAACAAGATCTCTGTAGGTAAATTTAGCATTATGCAATTAGTTTGGTCATATATGTTTGTGCATGTGTCCATGTCAGTGTGTCGATGAGGTTTGCAGGCTGGAGGTGATATCAGACAGCTGAGCCAAATTAATACAGGTTTTAGGTATAAGGAGGGCAATCAATGTCGATGATTTGTCTGTAAGTAGACACCTAACTATATAATAAACCATATTAACAACACATGACAAAGTATAATGTCATAACTCAACAAAATTTAAAACATTTCCACTTCATTGCATAATAACAGCTGCATTTTTTATCGACTCTTTTACTCCCAATACTTGGGATTATGCATATATATATATCTATATATGAATTATTGAAACAAATATTATTCCTTGATGTAATTGTCAAGCATGCGTGATGCCCTCATGTTGACTACATTAAGGTATTTTTCATGTGGGGATAAAGATAAAATATTCTAGTGCAACTTCAGCCATTAGAACTAAAAATACTTTCAGTTTTCTCTCAATTTATTGACTGTTTGGAACTTCTTTGTCTCGGGCACAATAAAGCAGGAGTCTGAAAAAGATTAAAGCGGTGACAACACAGCTGTTAAAGCGACAATATACTGTGGCCTTTAATAATAATAGCTCTTTGTTTGCAATGTATTTCACTGCTTCGTGACGGCTGATATGACAAAATCTTTAGTAATGGAAGTTTCTCACATAACTACAAAGTTGCATCAATTCAAGCACTAATTTGCTCCAAGATGTGGCTCTACATTTAGAGACTCACATAATGAGCTCACTGGTGGATCGGCTCTTATAACCTCCATGGATTTTCCTGACAGTTGTTTTCATAATGCCTACACTTGCTCGTGAAGGTCTTGAGAAGTTTGGTGCACATAATTAAATATACAGTATTTTCAGCTTTTGTACATGAGCCTTGAGTTGTATGTTACTACCTAGATATTTGACACTCAATTAATGTGTTGGACATCATTTCTTCAGTGCACATTAGAAAAACAACCAGTTTTGACTGGGCATTTTAATGGAAAGACTGGTAGATGATTCGCTCTCAATATTAATGTCATGTGTATATCATGTGTTGACGGTGCATTAAACCATTTCAGCACCCTCTTTCTCACCCCTTCCATCGAGCCGTACCCCGTCTGATCCAGATGCTCCCCACATTGTTTAAATGTCCATTCGATTTAGGCAAGGCACAAAAATGCTTCTGGTGCTGCACAGAAAAATGAAAGGGGAAAACCCTGAAGAACCAGAGATGGAGAAGTCAGAAAAGTCATACTGAACCAAACAGTAAAATGTAGAAATGGCGGTACTGCTAACTGGAGAGTACAGGTCCATTTCGAGCACCAAGGACAGGTGAAATGGGCCTATTGAACTCAAAATGGCAAAATCAAGAGTCACATGCAGACACACAAAAGGTGCACATTCGTCTCCCAGTGAGTGTGAAGGTTGTCATTTCATATCCGGCAAATTCTTTGTCCTCATAAAGACTGTTTTATTTGCAAACGGTAACGCTGGTGTAAAAGGGTCATCAATCTCTTTGAGCCTTTAATATGGTCACACGTCAAGCTTGTTAACAGCTGTGCAGGCAGCAGCAGGCCATTCATGTTTGCATTGTGTAACATACAGTATCCCAATACTTATTCTTGTGAATTCCCCAAAAGTCCCTCAAATTATTCCACTGATTTCGAGTCTAGATAGAATCCAGCCTGCAATAATTCAGGCGTTATACATTAAATGTTGGTGATAAATGACATACACGTCACCTAAATAATGAACAAAGACTATATATTTCTATGTCGCCTCGTTTTTATACCAACCATACATTTATCTACTTCCCATCAGCGGGGCTGTTACATAAATCTGAGCTAAGGACTGAGAAAAAAGAAGAAACGAAGGGGGGGAGGGGGGCTGAAGAATGGTGGCACACCAACCCCTTGTCCTTGTGCAGCTTTTTAATAGAGTCATAAATACATGAAGAGAGTTGAGTGCTCCATGATGGTGGCATTGCTCAGCTCCAGGGCTGTCATACATCCATGTGACATAGATACAGCGGACAGGCCAGGTGGGCCGGAGCAGACAGTTATTAGGGAGCACGATGGGGCCGCGGTATCTCAGCGGGCATTGTGGAAGGCTACTACATCAATGTGCTGCACGCGGGGGAGTGCAAAGACATGCATGTACCCGCTGAACACATAAATCATAGCAATAACTTTTCATGTAAAGGGACACAAGCTTACACCTGCATGTGTCCTGCACCACCACGAGTCTGTTACTTTATAGTTAGCAGTGTAGAGGGGTACCAATCTTCTTACCTGAATCTGCGCCCGAAGCCATTTGCGTGTATTTCCCAAAATGTCTACTATCTTATAAATGTGATGTATTGTCTTTTGTTAGACATTGATTTTTTTTCTTATACGACAAAGTCTCAATGCACCTTTAGGCTCACCACATTGTATTCGACTGTGTCACTGATCACCAGGGAACCGCTGTTCAGCTCACCTGCAAACAGAACAAAGCGGAGGGAGCCCGAGCGAGAACACACCGGGTTCACCAACTTACACACACACACACACACACACACACACACACACACACACACACACACACACACACACACACACACACACACACACACACACACACACACACACACACACACACACACACACACACACACACACACAACAACAACTAGAAGGACTGATCACTCATGCAAATTACATTCTGCACAGTCACCTGAAACGAATGTCTCCACATCAAAGGAAATAGAGTGAAAAGTGAAGCGGATGGCAGGGTTATTTTCAGACATGAATTCACAGCAAGGCAGAGCTGCAACACAATACCAAACACACCGTTTTATCTATTGAACATAATTAAGCCAAAACGCAGTTAGAGAAAAAAAACACAAGCTAAAGGTTACATAAGAGCGTGGAAAAGGTGCAATGCTAAGTTACACATATCAACACAAAGTGTAATAACATAAACTCACCGGTATCATGACTCAATAAATACATTTAAGATGTTTGAGGTGTTAAGTCACAATTATCCTGTGTTGTAAATAAGTAATGATTCTTTTGTTGATGTCTCCTGGTTGAAATACTGTTAAACCTGGCATGGGTGGATGCTAATAATCAGCATTAAAACACGGCAAGAAACTGTATTGCTGTAAGGCTGCAAGTATTTTGCTTAAAGCTACTACGAAGATTTGTGTGTTGATTTTGGTGCCCCTTGTGGACAAAAGAGGTAGTCTTTCTGAGCAACCGGAGTTTCTATAGAAAACCCTAATTTTACTGCAGCAGTGTCCGACGTAGTATTATTAAACTTGTACTTCAATTAAAGATCTGAATACTTCCACCGCTGACCCCCTGTACAGTGCTGAACAGGATCTTACTTCTTAGGAAGACAGATGGGCTGTGTCCCTCCATCCTTACTTCTCTTTGATCCTTGCTGTCTGTGACTGTCAGTCTGCCCCCCCTCCAGCTGCTGCAGGCAGGGTGAGTGCCAGACGATGCAAGACAGTTGCAGCGAGGCCAGATGCCAGGATGCCCTCAAACTGACATCTCAAAAACTCCTGAAAGGCTGAGAGGTGGAGGTGTGTACTATACTGTACCACTCTGCATAAAGGAGATCAGACTGACAGATTAAGTGTCGGCTTTTAAATTGATTTAGAAATAGTGAATTTATTTAATTTGAGTGTCTGTTCTGGATTTTTATTTAAAATAAAACAGGCTGTATCAACCTTAACTTTACGCGTGTTCATGAAAAGTTGACAGTGAGTGTTTTTGAATTGGTCAGTTTTCTAAGTCCACTTTGAAAAGTGTTAAACATTGTTTTCAGGGGTTAATAAAAAACCTCAGAGGTGGGAAACGAGATGAGAAAAAAGTATATAAACTTGGGCAGCCTGTAATATACCTGGTCAGCCCGCCCAGCTGAAGCTTTGAGTATTTCTTGTTGATTCCTAGCGAAGCTCTTAAGCCCAAAAGAAGGTATTTGGACCAGCCCTTGCAACGTTATCTTGGTTTCGGAGTGAGCTGTTTATCTGCATTGTTGTGTCACAAAGGAAGAATGTAATCACACAGCGTTGGAAGAAATGTTCCAGTGACATTTCACAGCTCAATCATTTTTATCCATCAATTGTGTGTCTTTCGACTCAGAATTGAATCAAGTCGACTGAGAAGCTCATTTTTGTGAAAATAAGCTGATTGCACACTCAGGCAAGCAGAAATCAGACTGAACATTGTGATGTATGACAGGCCTTTGCTCATTTTTTTTTCCTAACATGGCTTCACTAACTCCCTGACAGACACATTAAAAAGACATGACAGTCTCAGGCAGCAGGGTCTCACCATCTGAGGTCGGATGATGTAACATGCCTCGCATTAATATACACAATGTATAATGTGTGTTCTACAGGCACAGGGCTTTTGGACAGAATATCAAAGCTACATCTGACGCATCTGATCTGGTTCATTATGAAACGCAATCTGTCCTTTGTGTCACTTCTGTGCGTGAAACACAAAGTAACTGAAAATCACTGCTACAGAGAGTGGGAGAGAGCAAGAATGAGGGGATATCGCAGCTTTTGGCTAAGGAGGTAAGAGAGAGTGTTGTTGTTGTGATGGTGAGACGAGGATGAAAATAGAAAAAGCGGACAAACAAACAAGGCTCAGTGTGAGAGAGTCTGGTATTTCAGAGACACAGGGTTCCTGCCAGGTCTGGTGCGACCGCTGCTCTGGCCTCCCTCCCCCTTGTTTTCTGCAGCACAGAGCGAGCGTCTGAGCCGGGATCAGACGCTCGCTCTGTGCTGCAATTTGTTTACAGCGAGTATAAAAATTCAACACAGGCATTCACAAGTGTCTGTACAAGTGAGAATGCTGGCTGCGTCTTTCATTCGGGCTTGTTTGTTAGTTTGTTTCCCCCGTTGTTCATACTTACTCTTTGTTTTGGTTCCCCTTTATTCTCTTTTTTTTCTTGCTTGTCAACTCTTTTCTCACTTCCAGTCCTCGTGTACCTTTGAGACTATGCTCCCCACCTCGCTTTCAGGCTTCAGGCTGTTTTTAATGCACCAATTAGTCTGTTCCTTTGACTCATACAAAGTGAAAAGAGCAGATGGGGGGAAAAAGTAGATTCTTCGGGACAAAGACAAATCCATCCTTTTATCGAGAGAACAAACGACTGACTGGACTGAAAGCTAACAAGCAAAACACAAAAATGACTAATGGGCTATTTGTGAGCGGGTTACAATGAGTCCCTGCCCTCCTCGTGTAGGACCAGATATCGACACACACACACACACACACACACACACACACACACACACACACACACACACACACACACACACACACACACACACACACACACACACACACACACACACACGTACAAAAACACAACCTTTGACCCCAGTCTTGGCCAGGTGGAATTGATTTGATTGGCCTTTAGCTCCCAGCAACCTCCCACCTGCCGGGGTCAACGGAGCACTGACCTCTGACACAACATGGAGGCTCAGAGAGTTTTGGGCTCTCTTACTGAAATCCCCTGTGGGCTGCTATCTAAAAGAATCTTCAGTGAGGTGAGAACGCTCAAAGCTGTGACCTGCCCCTCCGACACCCCAGTGGATGCCTTATGCTGTCATGAATATGGTGATGAATATTCAACGCTCGCTCTCTTCTTCACTGATGGAGTCTGGAGAGGGAACAATCCGCCGGCTGTTCTTTTTTCTGCAGACTTAAAGAAGTGCCATATGCTTTAAAATGTCACTCTTCAAAGTGAGAATCCCTCTGACAAACCTGGTTGTTTAAGAAATTCTGTTGGTTTAAACATTACCAAAAGGAATGGACCTCACAGGAACGTTTTGCTATTCTCATCCTCAACCCTTCTCGCTTTTTATGGTGAGGTGAGCGTTCAAAGTCGTATTCACAAAACTCTTATAACTGGACAAACTTAATTGCTCCTTTCAGCTTGAGGAAAATTGCATCTGCTCATGAGGAAGTAACATTTTAAGATTTGCTCATTAGCAAAGATCGACACCCCTCAAACTGCAATAAAAGGATACCCATTATGCTCTGTTTGTTAATTCACAAAAATAGTAGCAAAGACTGAAAATAAGACTCTCACACTGCACAGCTTCAAGTCGTGATTTCAGAAATCAATTTGCAGAACTAAAGATAACAAGATTAGCAATGATAGTAGTCTTGTTATTGCTCAAAGTAATTAGTAAATGTTAAACGCCAACAATGAGTCAACAGAGCAGCTTCACACTATGACAGACATAAACAGGGAATGGGATGACATTAAATATATATGCTTAATTCTGCATTAGGATTATTGTAGTTATGTCATTTATTTTGGTTAATTTAAGTAAATTTACACTCCAAATTCATTCATATTTTGGCATTATGATTCTTAAGTTAAACAAGTGTTTTTATTAGTTTGTTTGTTTTTCGCTGTGGAACAGACTGATCTGTAGATTACTTTAACGTCACGTCTGGATTGTCGTGAATTTCGTTCAGAAAGTTGTTGCGTGAGTAAGCAGTTTCCAAATTTCCCCCCTCTTATCTCTTGCAGCCTTCTTTGATCAGGAGGTGTTTCTGGAGCTCTGACTTCATTAGCTTTTTTTATGTTATGGTTGCTGAGATAACCTTCAGGTTTGCAGGAGGTCACGGAATTTGCAGTTTTTTTTCCTCTCCAGGCATTGCATATGGATTATCATCGTTCACTAAGAAAATATCTTCCCTTTAAATCAAATTAACCTGAGACACTATTCCTTATAAATAACTGTTAAGTAACATCAACTCTCGCATGTTCCTGTTCTCCAATAAACCTTAACTCGAGCACTTATCATTTGAAAGGACATCAGAAAAGAACATCTTGCTGATACATTTATAACCTATTCATTAAAATGATTTAGCATTTGCCAGATATAATTTACATATCAATTATTTCTAAATAAATCAAACTGTTTCTCGCTGTTTTTTATGTTCCCTTCTTCTCTTTGCATAATGGCAGTCAAGCATTTAACGCCCAACCATTCCCCAAGCAGCCTTTTTTATGTTAGTAAGTATGATTCATAGCTTGGTCAGTCACCTCTCGGATCTGCTGAATGCAGAATGCATAGTGATGATGAAATGCTCATACTGCCTGCCTTTCTCCTCTCTCTCAGACTTTTGTATGGTGACCAATGCATACATTTTTCATAACCTATATGTTTCGACTTCACCTCAAATTTACATTCAGTTTGAGTGAACACGTATATTCAGTTAAATGTACAATTGTGCATCAAAGTAAACATTTTTCTGTTTGTTGTTTTTGAAAGCAATGCTGCTGTGTGCGAGAAACCTCAGATATTACACCCGGAAAGTTGCAACTGAGAAGTTTTGCATTAGTGATCTTAAGTGCACATTTTGAAGTTTAACTAGAATTTAATTTAAAACATGCTCTTTGTGCTCGTTCCTATAGAAAAACAATAAAATATACATTAAGGGCTCTTCCCATTTCTCAATTTGGTTCTTCCTTGACCCTCTGGCTCGTGACCCAGAAATCAATCTCAGCGCTCCATCTTAAAGGACGTCCCAATTCATAAAATGTATCTCGCAGAGCGAGGAAGCTTGCCGGAGGAGCTGAAAACGAGGAAACACCGGTGTATCCTTAGTGGAAGTTTTCTGTGCCACACATCATGTTTAATTGACGTTGCTTTGGTTTGATGGCTCCGAGGCAAAGATGACTCATTTTATATAATGTCTCGCCTCCTCCGTTGCATCTCATATGGGCAGGACTAAGACACAAGGAGAGGAGGCGAGGAAAGGAATCGAGGGTTGTGCAAACTGGGCAATGTGAAAGGCCTTAAATGTTGCTGATGTTTTATGTATGAAGTCTATTTCCTATAGTTTAACCCTTTGCTCCACATGATGCCAAAAAAAGACCCAGGTGTTCGCTGTCTGAGATCACCGTTTCCTGGTTTTGTTGCTAGGATACAGGTGCTATCTTTGGGATGTAAAGGTGAAAAAGGATTTAGCAATCAGGTTAATTTAGGCAATTTTGTGGGATTGATGAAAGTTTTGTATCTGCTTTACACTGTATAATTGACTAAATGTGTTAGATCAACATCATTTTTCGCCGATACAATTGAGGTATATATATATAAACCCAAAGTGCATTAATTCTTCTATGCCTATTTTCATTTGTTTGAAGTGTTATAACTTCATAAAAACTAAATGTTTTTTTTCTTTTTGTTAAGTTTACGATTCTAGAAAGCACTGCATTGATCGCAAAACATGGCAATTCAATTCAATTTTTGAATCATTAGAGCTACAAATTGCACAGATAGGAGGCAAGATTGAGAAACGTGGAGAGTGTAACAAGCCAAAGTCAAATTCATACCCCATCGCCTTCAGCAGTGTACCTTTCCTCCTTTCACAGGTGATGTGCCTACATTAGTTCTTGTGTGCATTCATGTGTGTCCCTGTGACCATTATTTCCCCTGGTCACAGTGCACTTTGACACATTACAAGCTTGTAGTCTGTCACTTCCAAACTCCTGTAGGCCAGGCCAGACATCAGCCAGCAGAGGTGCCGAGGCTGGTGGTGAAAGAGGAGGGAAAAAAGGGAAAATAACCAAAAGAAAGTGCTTGGAGACCCGTCAGACCCCCAGCGTGTGTTGATATATTGGCCTAACCTTCACAGCCAGATTTCACACACTCTGTCTCACTGCTGTGCCCTCATTATGGCTCTTGGAGGACTGGTGCCTGGACGGAGTGGGTTCTAGAGAATAGCTTTTGGAAAAGAATCCCTTTAATGCACCTACTGGTTTGTTTTAAAATTTCAGCCATGAGCTGGTTTTTGAACAGACTTATAAATCTTAAAGCTTAAATCTTTTTGAAATCATACACCAACTGGGGAAAAGCAGATACTTAATGGTCTCTCTCCTATTTTCTGACAAGAATAACGGTTTATTATGTCAAACTCCCTGCTGTACTGGTCCAGGTTTGGAAGGAACAAGTCTATAGCTGTGTTCCAATCCAGCGGCTGCATCCTTCGGAAGGTGTATTTGTAGACCGATTGCATCACAGCGGCCGCGACCAGGCTGTCCCATTTCAAAGACTCCTTCTAATGCAGCCGACAAATGCAGCCTACTTTTCCCAGATTTGGAGGATACAACTGATGGATCCTTCACGGCCCAACATATCCCAAGATTCATTGCGTGAAGTTGATTTCTTTTTTTTTATGACATAGACTAGTGGACCAGCAACGGGAGAATTCACATTTAAATATAATTATTGGGTTTAACTCACGTGAATATCTACAGATACAAGTGTTAAAACTATAAACAAGGGACCTGATCAGATCACACTTTACTTGATCGGTTAACTTACGTGACGCTATTAACTAACCAGCTAACGCTACCGAGAGCCGCTGCGCTATTTATAGCAGCTCGTCCATTTTAATCTTTTAACTTAGCTTAACCTCTTTTATACTCTTTTATGACAACCACAGCTGGTTGCTAGGAGATGGGAGCGGCAGCTGGTGACGCGAACAGGAAATATACTATCGACCAGACTGTCTCATTTCGGGGACCGCTCGGTCGAGCCTTCGCGGTATTCAAAGGACCCGGCCGACGTAGACCGTGAAGTCTGGTTCCTCCGAAGGCTGCAGCCGCTGGATTGGGAAACATCTAATAAAATGTCCTCTTCTCTGTTCATTTGCATTGTGAAGTGAAACATCCCAACAACTTTAGGCTGGATTACCCTAAAATTTTGTACAGATCTTCATATTCCCTTGAAGTTGAATTGTGAACTCTTTGGTCATCCCCTATGTTTTTCATGTAGAGCCATCATCAGGTCACGCATTTCGTTTTGCCTAATACTTCAATTTTATGACCAAATACCTGCATTTCTATCAGCCTCAAGTACAATTTGTGTTAACTGCTAATGTGCAGATTTTAGCACGCTAATGCACCAAACAAAGATGATGAACATCGTAAACATTATGTCAGCTAAACATCAACATGTTAGCAATGTCATTGTAAGTATATTAGCATGCTAATGTTAGGATTTAGTTGTAAATACAGGCTGGTATTATGACTGTAGAATCTTTGTCTTGGTCTTTCCTACATTCCTTCAGTGGACCGGTGACATGATAAGAGCCTTCTGCCCAATGCATGCTGGGATAGGCCAGAGTGACAGGAATAGAAAGGAGTAGGTACAACTTTGGATGTGAATCAATAACAAACACACACACACACACGCACACGCACACACACACACACACACACACACACACACACACACACACACACACACACACTACCTTTTGAATAAGATATTAATTAAGTGATTGCTATTGAGTGATTACTCCAGGAAGCGTCTCATTCTTGTGGAGGCGAATAAGTGGAAACTGTATTGCTTGGCTTTTAATTAACAAAAAGCTGATAAGGTGCTCTAGGTTGGCTGACGATGTGTGTGTGTGTGTGTGTGTGTGTCTGTGTGTGTGTGTATGTGCGTCTGTGTGTGTGTCTGTGTGCGCGCAGGTTTATGATGGCAATGCTTAAATGTCTTTTACTTGCGACCAAGCATTTACCTTTAAAGGAACACACCTCTAATATTGGCTATCTTTTATTATATATATATATATATATATCTTTCAGTCTCATTTTATTACAACATTTTAAATATCAAGCCAACGCTCTACAGCAAACAAAAAGATCTCAACGATAGATTCGGATATCATTTTCAACACAATGGAAAACCCACATGTGAACTTTAAACATCACTATGGTTATCAATACTAATTACATACTGCATGTGAAAATACTTATTTTTACATGTTTAGCTCTGAAACAACATTATTTTCTTGTGGGGAAATTGAAAAAGTCCTGAGTTTAATCTATTATATTCAGTAGAGAGGGGTTTGTTAAGTTTTAGAGTCTTTCTATTAACACATAGTGAGACAAGAACTGTTGAAAAGTTAAACATTAGTGATGAAAAAAGGGGGATCAAAACAGAATCTTGAATACAAAAATTCCATATCTAAACATGTTATTTGTAATGATATATACCATGACAATCATACAGCTCTCTTTATGTGTGTAATTGCATTTCATACTTTTCAACACCCATAAAGGAATGCAGTTACATTACATTATTCAATATAAGATATAATGTAATCATTAGTAAACATCTACATTATCTGATGCTTCACATCCACTATTCCCCAAGCACTGGTGATACATCTTTCCCTTTCTTACTAATAAACACAGAGTGAGTCATGCACTCCCCGTCTCTCTCCCTCTCTCTCCCTCTCTCTCCCACTCTCTTTCTGTATTTTCATAAACCCCCCTCTCAAGATATATTAATATTTGCTAGAGAGTCTATGTGCAAGTTTGATGTAATTTTCAGATAGCTCCTCTTTTTGAGGCTCAAATGAAGAGGGAAGACCCACACTTGTTATGTAGTCTATAAGAAAAATGTCCTCAAACACTACTGCAGATACATTCAGTCAATGCTTGCAGTATGTGATTATCTCTCATATTGCTTTGGGAAAATACATAATTAAAAGTTCACAAAGGCAAAAAAGGATCATTACATTTCTCTATTAAAACTTTGACCAAACTTCTGGCGTCTCTGTTGCATTGTGGGTAATGTAAGCACCGGGTTTTTTAAGAAGAATTTGTGGAATAAAAAAAATAGGATGCGCTGAGAAAAAATATTTGGCTCTTTAAATATTACCATTTAAATTCTAGAATAAATGATTAGTTCAGGGCTTTAACTTCAAAATGTCACCTTTTAATCATGCTTAAAACAAACCAGTAGGTGCATGCTTCACAAAGTCACTTCATAGTTTAATATTTTTAAAGAGGGAGGCCAAGGACACATTTGTTTCATTGTTACGTTGTATGCAGCATTTCAATAATTGAACACTCCAAGTACAGCTTTTACTGCAATGCTAAATTGGTGAAGTACTCTTTCAATAGATTAATCTTAAAAAGCAGCAAAATCTGATTTATGAATATATTCTGAAAATATATTATTAGAAGATACCTATATTTGTATTCAGGATGACTTGACAAATACAAGAACTAACATTTTCATGATGTAAATACACTGTACCTTGATATATATGATAAAAAGTATCCCCATATGGCCTTTAAATGTCTTTGGTTTGTTTGACTTTGAAACTTAAGAATAGCTGTCGGTGTGTGAGCCCTGCTGCCTGCTCTGATTACTGTTAATGAGTTTGGAAGCAATGTTAAACGAACTGAGTAACTATGAAACGCATAACTGCTAAACCTCGCACCGCTTACATACACAGTTTTACGCCTTTTTTGAGTAATACCTGTGGGGTCTCAGCATGTGCAGATTTTGTAATAAAGTTTCACTGGTTGTGAAGTTAATGGTGTGTTTTATGTGTTGTTTCCTTCCACTTTGTACAAGACGTGAACAACAAACGTTTCAATCACAAGATTGCTACACTTTGCATTTGCAGGACATTAATGCATCTAAAAAACAGTTGTTTATCCTGTTATTTTGACATCTAAATGTCTAGAATAAATGAAATTTAAAGGGCACACCACCCACTTCCATCTGCCCATATGGCTGTGGAAGAACTTGTAAGAGTTCGCTATAGAACTTTTATACATTTTAAATGTGATGGGTGCTTAAATACAAACACATTTTCAAGGCACCCTGTACTGTACAGTTTGCACAGAGGGTTGTCAGTAAGAGAAATACACTGTTGGAGATAATGAGGTAAATATTCCTCTTGTGATCCCACAGCACAGTTGTTTTCCTAAAAAACATTTCTTGTTCTCTGCACTTTATGTTTGGAGAAATTTAATGGGCACTTTTAGCTGCTTGGTTTCTTTTTTCCTGAAGCTGTAAAAAGATTGTTATGTTAACTTTTAGAACTCCGGCAAAGACTGTATAAAAAGCCAAAATAGGAAAATAATTGTATAATGGCGCTCTAGTTTCATTCTAAGCACAACTGTTCCTTTAAATAAGACACATCAAACGCACAAGGGCCAAGGACGTTGTCTGAGGATTTGTCTCGGGACGCAGGCCGTTATGCCTGTGGGACGGACGGTCTTTGTGGATTCTAGTGCCTACATCTGGACAGGGCTTGGACAGGTCCCAGATCTCTGACTGGGTGACAGGCTTGTCTGCCAGCCAACCTTGGCCAGCTGAGATGGGGGTTATGGTGGTGGGGTGGGAGGGGGTCAGGAGTGGGGATTAGGGAGGTGTCAGGCCTTCACAAGGACAAACAGGACAGCCAAGTGTCAGAGAGTGAGCCTATCTCTGCCCAATTCTCTCACGCTCGCTTTGTCTCATCCCACTTCCATATTCACAATTTATTATCGAGCAAGAACATAAAAGGCAGATCATTCAAGCTGTCAGCACAATAATGAGTGAATTTATGGTTTGTTCTGATGGGGCTTTATTCTTTTCTTTTTTTTCAGATATTCTGTAAAAATCTATCCAAGCATGAAATGCCCATTTCCTGACACTATTTTTGAATTTATTTAGAACTTCAGCTGTTGTGATTCACATGTTAACTCATATTCAAAGTGATTATCACATTTGCACTTTTTCAAACTTTGGATGTGCCAAGTCATTCTCGGTTTGCTCGGAGGAGAAATCCAATGCTAAACAACATTCCCAACACAATAGCTTTGGCAAACAGGCTGCAGCAAAGTGCTAAGATAATTCAGAGAGGAAACACTGTTGTCATCAATCACATTGTTTAACTTTCTCCTCTCAGCTTTCTCTCTTTTTGTCTAAATATGTGTGCAGCTTAGAGGACCATGCGCTTGCACGTGTGTGCGTTTCATCATGCGTGTAACCGCTATCTGTGTTTGTTTCTAATCTCTTTTCTAACCGAGGAACACAAACGCATGGGACTCCCCGTTAAGTCCAATAAAAGTGATTAAAAAAGACAGGGGTGGTACAGAGGCACCTTGGAGCAGCTGCAAACCTCCCAAAAAGCTGTAATTACTTTTCCCTTCATCTTTTCCCTCTCTCACCGTCTCCCGGAGTCTGATTACTTACCTAGGAGAAAATCTAATTGACACAGCAAATTGGCAAACACACTGTGAGAACTTCAGCACCAAGCCAGTCGATCCTGACTAGATAACTGGGAGAAATGTAGCTTCGCACCTTCCTAGGTCTTTTTGGGAGGGCTTAAAAGGGGATGTGTGATCTGTCTTTTTCAGGCCGGTGATTAGAATCAAATAGAGTCAGTAATTACAGACTGGAACACCATTGGAAAGGCTAAATACCTAGAAAGAAACAGGGTGAGAGGTTATTTGTTTAGAATTCTCCACTTGGCTTGTTAAGGCACACAGGACTTTTTGGAGCCACTTCATAAAGTTTTTTTCTTCTCAGGCCCTGAGTACTCTTTTTGTTCTTCTTTGTTTCTTACTTATCGTGACACTTGCACTAGACTTAATGAGAGAGAGTTTTTGAAAATTAAACTGACTTTGATCTATTTTATAAATTGCTATTAATAAACCCTAAAATGTGCTAGAAGTTGGTTGAGCCCTTTGGCAGTTCAGTTTTCATGTTAATCTTTAGTAAAATCCTAACCCAATATTAATTCTTAAAGCGAGCCAACATACAGCTACAGCTGTTTCAAATATCTGACTTAACCTTGAATAAAGGATAAACCAGTCAATAATTAACTCTTAGATTAAATATTATCTATTCTTAATAGATGGTTTGTTCTCTTCGCTTTTCACAGGTTCCCATCTAAAAGTCAGGGCTACATTTTCAGAGTGCTGCGTAACATGAGGTGGCATAAGAAGTGCTTTAGAATTGGAGTGGAGGGCTCTTACTCTTAACAGAAAGTACTCTCCATATGATGCAGTCAATATGTGTAATACCAAAGGGGGAGGTAGGGATGGTGGATGGAGCAGCAGCAGACAACGTTTGTGTGAATGAATAAGTTATAGTAATATTGACAAGCTTAAGATCATAAAGGCGGCCCTGTACACCTGTATGAATGTGAGAGTTGTATTAGTCAGCTGGTAGCCAAGCAGCTGAATAATGAGCCACTGAATGTAAAGGATAAAGCTGCTGATGCCAATCAGCTGATGCAATCACTTCAGAACTAATGCAAAGCTTAATTTCTGGATGGATGGGTCACAAAAACATCAGACTTTGTCACGGGAGACAGCTGTTCATTTTTGTTTGTCTATTTAAACATATGACCATTTTCATACCCTACCCTTAACCACATGTTTATTATTGCAGACTGGAAGACAAAGGTCTCTTTTAACTTAACAAAGAACTTATTTTAGCCCAAACCACAATCTTTCCTAAATCTTACAAAGTTCAATCAGAAAAAACAAAGTAGAAAACTGAACCAACTCTTTGACTATAGATGTCACCTTGCATTAAGGCTGCATTATAAGTCCTCCTGGAGCATTTAACCTCCAGTTACTCCCTCTGTCCCTCTGGCCCTCTGCCTGAGCGGAGGGTCGAGTCAGCCTGGTTGGTGCAGAGGTTGTGACTCCGCCTCCCAACATGTAAGGGCCGTGGCAGGCGGGCTCCTCTGGGCGGTCTGCCCGGCATTGTGACCCCACAGAGAGCGAGGGAGGGAGAGAGCGGGTGACACATGGAGTGGTAAAGGAAATAAGTGTGAGGGAGAGAGAACGAGTGACTTCTATGTGAGAGAAAGGAGGCAAGACTGACCGAACGTGCAAATGAGACAGAGATGGAACAAGATGAGTGCCAGAGAGAGAGAAAGGTGTGACAACCAGAGACTTAACTTTGAGAGACAAAAGGAGCAAAAAAAAAAAAAAAAAAAGCGAGGGAGAGAGAAGCGAGGCATGGACGGAGAGTAGTTGTGACTGCTGCGATACACAACTGCCCTAAAGGCCATCACGGACCAGTCCTCCAAATGTCAGCCCAGTCAGGACCACCCTGGGAAGCCAGCAAGACCCCCCTGGGATCTCCAGGAAAGCAGATACCAACTGACGTGGGAGAGCTGAGCTGCCACTTGCACAAACAGAGGCACAGCACTGCCTCTTCTCGTATTCCAGCCAGGAACACGTCTGAGCTGGTCGCGTCGCCGTGCCCGAATTTGTTCTATCATCTATGGGTCACAGCTTCTTCAGCCGATGTGGGCCTGAGTTTCCTTTCACAAAAAGCTAATTCTCTGGGACTTGCAAGACTTTGTTCCTCCCCTGACTTAGACAGCCTACCACACGGCTGATAGAGGGTGATAGTAAAACGGCCTCATTCTTTCAGTCTCTCACTAATGCAGAGATGAAGTAGAAATGAAAACTGTCCAGTCGAGGGAGCGCTCGGAGAGCATGTGAAAGAAAGAGAGGGAGATGGCGTAGAGATTGAGAAGCGCAGACAGAGATAGAGAAGCAGAAAACAAAAAAGATAGAGAGAGAGAGTGAGAACAAAGAGCCCCTCTACCTCCTCAGGGGTTGGAGACAATGAGAGAAATTAGAGCCAAGGGGAGAGGGAGAAAAAAGAAAAGAAAAAAGAAGGCGAGCAGGAAAGAGCAGTCTGATTAATTGAGACAGAGTCAACTGACCGCAAGTCATTAAGCTGCCACTGGGCTGAGCGCCAGTCACTATTCATTCTCCTCACCACCACTCTCTGCTCCTCCGCTCTGAGCCCTGTATCATCCCTGCGTCACCTCCCTGCTTCTTTCACACATTCACTACCACATGGGCGTAATTCCTTCCAGACAGGATGGCGGTTCTCAAAAAAAAGAGCTTTTGTCTTCATTAGGCATCCACTTGGAGGAATGTAATTTGGGATGGCTGCTCTTGAGTGTGGGATGACAAATGATTGTTGTTTCACCGCGGCGAGAGCAAAAACAATGTGTTTCACATGTCTGAGGATATACAGGGGGTGGATGACATAACTTAAGCTCCTTTCACACATGGAAAATGGGTTGATATATGTGTGTAAGGCTTGTGATTTTGTGGATTTATAGTCATGTTGACTCTTTTTTGGGGAACTACGACATGAGAAATGGTTTGTTGACCAATAGGAATAGTCCTGACAGAGCTCACCTTCGAACGAACAGAGAGACGGAAAGTCCAAAATTAGTTTATTGGCTGTGCGTCCCCATCCATATTTTTAAGCCTGCTCTGTTGGAGAAGAAACTGCTCCACAAAACTGACATGGTTGGCAGACAGTTATGAGACGGGATTTGAGTATGAAATATACTGCATGTTTTGAGTTACCTGCGTTGACTTAATGTCCTGTCCAACTGAGCTAACTATCTTGCTAATAGACCATTAGCAACCCTGCTAGTTTAGAGAGCTTCAATAACTCCTAAAAATAATAAATAAAATTCCGTACCATACTTTTAACTAAATGCCATGGGATAGTAGTACAAAAGAAACCAAAAGACGCTCAAAGAGCTACTGTTACTGACTTGTACGAGCATGTTCCAGGCTGGCTGACATGTTAGCTGTTAGCTTGCCAGCTATGGTAGTTTAGGATTCTTTAGATCTACAGTGTAGAGCAGGTGCACCAGTGTGTATGCAGGGCTGGACATGGATGTAAAATTGGCTCTGGCATTTAGGCCCAGATCGGCCCACCACAATCAACCACACACAACCCATCCTTGAGACTTGTCACAATGATGGGCAGCATGATAAATACCTTCAAAAAGGTTATGATAAACATGGCAAGGATATGGAGCTATTATGAATTTGTACCCTTTTTTGGGAGATATGCTGTCTAATGAAGCCATTGAGCCCAGGGTAAAAATCTATTTATGTCAATTCCTGAATAATCAAAACTTTTGAGCGGTTTGAAGCGGTTTGAAGATGTGATTGGGCCAGCAAAGTGTCAGTTGAAAACACAACAGTGGTCCAATCTATCGTTTAATTGGCCGGTCAGATAATGTCCAGGTCATCACTTCTTCCCATCACTTCTCATCACATGATCGGTCAGATCCTTGTTGCTAAATTAAGCTGCATCCTGCTCTTATGAAAGGCTCCCGTAACAACTTTGGGGTTGAGCCTGAACATGAAATTAGTGAGACAGGATGGTGTGCAGACAGCCGCCAGTGTTGGGCGTATCTCACACTCAATTTAGTCCATTTAGAAAGCTTTCAATCAGAAACTCCTCACGAGGCTAAATAGTGCAGCAGAGAGCCTGTCTGGGAGCTGTGCTACATGAAGATGAACAGCTATTAGCAAAGTTTTAGTTTAACTTTGATTAAAGCCAAGTCCACTCTCTGGTCGAGTTCATGTGTCTCATCCATATATCTTTATTCTGTTCGTGGACTTGAACTCTAATGATCATAAAAACTTCTGCAGTCCAGTTAGTGTATTTCATTTGGTTGTGATGAATTCATTCTGTGTCATCTCTATTCTGTCAGCTGAGAGGTTAACAAGGTGACAGGATGACGAAGGAGTTCTTGCAAATTTCTTATTGTCACATACTTTACACTGATCAAGTATTGAAGTACTCAGAAGGGTTTGGCCAGAGTAAAAAATGTCAAACCGGTTTGATAGTAAACCAAACATCTGATCAGATGGGTATACAGAATTGTATCACTAGGTGATGCACCTGACTTTGAAGCCGCTCCCGAGTGGAACATAATGAGAATCAGAGAACCCATGAATGAGAGTAAAGCGACTCCACTCCACATGGTGGAAGCTTTGCACAAGCTTTCACACAGACGTATAAATCCGGCATTAGTTTATTTATAAACACACATAATAGTATGTTAATCACGTTGTCATATTCCTTATCACTAAAGCAATAAAAGTGGGATTTAGCGGCGTGACATTGGTAGCTGATGTAGGCTATATTTGAAATTGCCAGAACATAATGTCATGATGACAAATTCTACTCTTTTATTTGTTCACTCTGTACAAAAAGCACCTTTGTGTGTGATTTTTTCCCCAAAACAGGGATCCTTCTTCTTTGGCTATCGTCTTCCTGCCCCTTTTGTTACGAATAAAGGGGCTAATAATAGTGAACGTCCTATTTTGTAGTGCTGGTTAAGCTCTAAGGACACTTACTGTAGTTAAAATGGACTTGACTTTAAATGTGATGCATCTGTCACCACGATGACACAACACTACCGGACACCTCGAACCCAACATCACCTACATTCATCTCATTTTTTCACCTTAATAACATCTTGTTCCTCTGTTCTCATATCACCATGCAGCTCTTCTTCCTCCTCACTTCCTCCTCTTACTGTGTGTTCAGACAGAACACAAGGCAAAATTGAAATGTGGTGCAATTGCATTAAAAGTCAACGGAAATTAGGCACGAAATTTGCACGGGGCGGCACAAATGACGTGAATAATAGAGGGAATTACGGAAAGAGACAAGGCTTATTCTAATTCTATCACTCAGAGGCTGAGCTCCCAAACACACACAAACAGGCACAGTGCAACACACAGTCTGTTTGTCCATCACTAGCTAACTAACAGCTAATGTGCGTACAATATGTACATGAGCCTTTTGAGGTGATAAACACAAGAAGCAGTCTAATTTTGCCATTAGATTGTCTCCTAGAGCATCACTGACACCTAATTAAACCCACTGAACTATTGCCACTTTGAAATGAACGCACACATGCATTCTCCATCATACACACACACACACACACACACACACACACACACACACACACACACACACACACACACACACACACACACACACACACACACACACACACACTAAGATGATACCACTTTACCCGCCAACTCAACACCAGGCTCGTATGACAGTCCCAGTCTCTCAATTGCCTCTCTACACCTCTTGACACTCACACTTCCTGCACACCCAAACAGCAGGAGAGAGAGAGAGGGAGAGAGTGGGAGGTGGAGATCCACTCAAGCTTATGGAAAACACCAAATAGTATGGAAGCATTGCCCTGAAGCTTACTCACTCGAAGGTTTGCAAGCCACCACAAAGTCCTTGAGGCGTACTCTGCATGGACTCTGCCAAGCTTTGTATAGACTGTCTATTTGTATTTCCTGCCTTGTGTGATCCAACCCTGTTATCATTTAGATCCCCTGCGGAGACAGGATTGGTTCTATAGATCTACTCACAGTCACATGTTCGATTTCCTCAGTGAACCCCACTGTCGTCTCATGCCACACATGGCATTTGACTACAACAGTACATGCAGGGGGGTCACAGTCCCTGCAGTGAATGTGCAGCTACTGCTAATATATCACTGGGTTGGTTTCTTAATACAGCTTTGATGATGGGTCTTTACCACGGCTATGTGGCAGGGTGACATTTCAGAAGTCTATTGGCACAATGGTCAAAAAGGTTGGTGCCAAGAGGGGGGTTAGAAATGTAGCAGAGAAATTATTTTTGATAACGTGCTGACAGGAATTCACATTCACAGTTGAGCTATTTAGTGACGAGAGATGTACATTTTTAGCCATGCTAGCCTCATGGCTTTAAGGATTTCAGTGTCAGTTTGTTTGTCGGTAGTTACACCACTTTGGTCCAGACTGCAATGTCTCCACAACTATTGAAAATAGTGGGACACACATTCATGTTCTCCTCAGGATAAACTGTGAACACTTTAGTACCCCGGACCTTTCATCTAGCACTATCATCAGGTCAAACCCTCACTTTATCCAATACTTTAATTTAATAATAATAATAATAATAATTAAGCCTTTATTAGTCCCACAATGGGGAAATTATTTCTCTGCATTTAACCCATCCCGGAGGAGCAGTGGGCTGCAATGAAGCGCCTGGGGAGCAACTTGGGGTTAGGCGTCTTGCTCAAGGACACCTCGGCATGTTGCCGGTAGAGGGGTTTGAACCACCAACCTTGTGGTTACGGGACAAGCGTTCTACCTCATGTGCCACATCAAATACTAATTGCATCAGCCTCAACTGTACATTGTGTTGAGTGCTAATTAGCGAACGTTAGCATGCTTACATTTTCAAATAAGATAGTAAACATGCTGGACATTATACCTTCTTAAAATCCTCATTTTATCCCTAGTCCTGTCGGCATGGCGTTAGACCTTTTTTGACTTTTTCTGTCTTTCCAATTGGAATGTCGGTTGGTGTATGCACCACTTGTGAGTAAAAAGGCCTTCCTGTCAATACCAATCATAAAAAGCAAGCAGGTTGTGCATAATGGCATCATTCCATATCAAAACAAATGTTGTAAAAGTCCCATATCATCTCCAAATCGAACAGCCAGAACAGAGCTCATCCCGGGTACACAGTGCAGTACTAAAACTGAAAATGTCAGAGACCTTCTTGTTCAGGTGAGTTCAGCCAAGTCTGAATCGCAGCGAAGGAGAGATTACATAATTGGAATGGGTTCTCCCCCCCAGCGTGACATTTGGATGCTCTCCTCGGAATTTCATAAATTTCATTGGTGAAATCAAATATTCTCTGTGTGTAGACGTGTGTAATTGCTTATGCATGAATGCGCGAGTACAGAATGCTCAATATATAAGGCCATTTCTCTGTGCTTTTATTCCTTACTCGTCTCACCGTGTGTCACTTCTGCATAATTATTAATCCCGCTGCTTTTCTTGGCCCTGCGTAGCTGATTTAAGCAGAGAGAGTTAGTTAAGTTTAGAATCTGCTTTATTCGTCATGTTAACCCACCCATACAAGGAATTTGACTCAGTTTTTCCCCATTGCTCTCAACGTAATATACAGAAATATACAAATAAAAACAAGGACAACAAGTAGAATAAGGGAGGCATAAACATTAACTACTATGTACACATGTTTAGGCATTGACCTTGCGTAGTTGGGTCAGTATAGTAAATCGGTCAGCACGTACAACTTAAACAACCTACTGCTACCTCATTGAGAATGAACTCCTGGCCAATCGTAGCGCTCGAATGCTACAAGGGGCTGGTCTTGCCAAGAAAAGTATAATAGGAGTCAAAATAACGCGTCACTTCTGGGTGGAGGAGGTGTCTCATTACGCTGTCCTGGCTTGTTCTTCTCTCTCCCATCCAGCACCTCAGGAGTGGATCTAGTTACTGGGCTAATGGTTCTCACTCACCCCAGTGGGGACAACCTGACCCGGCTGTCTGAGTCACACCAGACAAGCCGGTCCAACTGGGGGCATCTAGATGGCACATTGAGAGGCGTTGGCTATGTTCACTTTTTGTACTTTCAGTGTATTTTTTTGTTTGCTTACATTAGTTATATGATTTCTCATAAAATGCAGGCAGGGTTTTTGTTTGTTAGCACTCGTGTGGTTTTTACGAGTGTCTGCAAGTATGTGTTTATAAGATATCTGCATATGTCTGGTGCTTGCCCTAGATCAGTCATCAAAACAGACTGCGGTGCAGGATGCCGTTTTTGCGATGAATCCTACTTGTATCACAGTCCCCACCCACTGTTTCAGGATGTTTAACCCTCATATGGCAGCTCTCAGGGAGACACTGACGCAGGCGTTTTTTTAGACAACCAAGGCCTCAGCAGTTTAAATGTATCAGTCATCAAGAGCTGTCTATCAGACATGCTGTCCCTCGTGTCTTTGTGACTGCTGCATTTTATTGCTGTTGAGTGTTTACATAGCTTTTTCACACACTGAAAAAGCAGTGTAGCGATGCTGATGTGTATCATTATAATCCCCAACAACAACAACAGCATATTATTAAGAATGGTTAAGAAAGACATAGGGAAAATTGTTGTCATAGTATGGATATAATGATTTAGACAGAGCAGTTGGGCTATAATGAAACAAAAACATAATTTAAATAGACCGTGGTGACAACAGCCAAATGTTTTATAATATCACTGTAACGGGTGGTGTGTGGACCCAAGTGCAGTACGACCAGGAGACAGAGTAAAGTTCTGGAGCTTTATTCAAAGCGGAACAAACAGCAGGTAGACAGGCAGGAGATAACTCACGGGGAATATTCCACTCGAGAGAGCGTTGATCCGTCAGCGGAGCAGGCAGACAAAAACCAAAAGGAGCAAAGGCAAATCTCGTGGTCTGGGACTCCTCCGAGGCCGCAGAGTCCGGATCTTCAGTAGGGTGGGTGGAGGGGGTCTGGAGGAAGGGTTCCTCGGACCCGGATGACGAGGCCTCACTGTCTGACTCGGGAGCCTCTTGAGTGTCTCTGGCAGGGGTCTTTCTCCTGGAGGGCTGGTCCGGGTGCTGTAGATGGAAAGCAACAATAAGTCGAGGATCACAGATGTGACGAGCTGGAACCCACGACCTCTTCTCAGGACTGTATCCCTCCCAGTCCACCAGGTATTGGATACCCCGACCCCAGCGACGAGAGCGAAGCAGGCGATGGACGGTGTAGACAGGTCCTCCTTCGATGAGGCGGTGGAGGAGGAGCCGCCGGCATCAAGGGGCTCTCCTGACTGGTTTCACCCTGGAGACGTGGAACGTGGGATGGATGCGCATGGACCTGGGGAGCTTGAGCCTTACTGCCGCTGGGTTGATGACTTTCTCGACCTCGAAGGGACCGATGAACCTTGGCCCCAGCTTCTTGGATTCTACCCGCAGTGGTAGGTCCCGGGTCGACAGCCACACCTTATCCCCCACTTGGTAGACGGGGGCTGGAGTGCGGTGTCGGTTGGCAGCATTCGAGTAGCGGTCGGCGGACCGAAGCAGGGCTGTTCGGGCTTTCGCCCAGGTCTGACGGCAGCGGCGGATGAAGGTCTGGACTGAGGGGCAGGAAACCTCCTTCTCCAGTGCGGGGAACAGAGGAGGTTGGAAGCCATAGGCGCACTGAAAAGGGGACAGGCTGTCTTCCACTTGTCTCCCTCTCGAATCCGAACCAGGTGATAGGCGTTGCGGAGGTCGAGTTTTGAGAAGATGGTGGCACCTTGGAGGAGCTCAAATGCAGTAGTGATTAGAGGCAATGGGTAACGGTTCTTGACGGTGATCTCGTTCAAACCCCGGTAGTCGATGCAGGGTCTGAGGGTCTTGTCCTTCTTACCTACGAAAAAAAAACTGCCCCCGCAGGAGATGACGAGGGGCGTATGAGACCAGCCGCGAGAGAGTCATTAATGTATTTATCCATTGCCTCCCTTTCAGGCGCGGACAGGGAGAATAAACGCCCTCTGGGTGGAAAAGTACCCGGATGGAGGTCGATGGCGCAGTCATATGGACGGTGAGGAGGCAGAGACATAGCCTTGGATTTATTGAATGCCTCCTTGAAGTCGTGGTACTCGACGGGGACCCCCGTGAGCTCAGGTGTGGAGTTGACAGGAACTGGAACCTGAGGTGCGGCGGCTTGTTTCAGGCAGACAAGATGGCAGGAAGGGCTCCAGCCTCGGAAAGCCCCTGTAGCCCAGTCAATGTGGGGGTTGTGTCGACGTAACCAAGGATACCCCAGGATGAGGGGAGTCCGGGGGGGATGGCAGGATGTGGAAGGAGATGGTCTCGAGACGATTGCCGGATAGAAGCATGTGAACTGGGGTGGTCTGGTGCATAACGGTCCCCAGCAGATGACCGTCGAGAGCACTGGCAGGAACAGAGCGAGGAAGAGGGATCAGGTCAATCCCCAGCTGCCGAGCGAGTCCCTCATCCATGATGGATGCGTCCGCTCCGGAATCCAAAAACGTGGAGATTGTCTGGGAACCCTCGGCTAGGAGTAACTTGGCGTGGAAAAGGGGTCTCTGGCAGAAGGAGGGTCGATAAACGGCTCGGCTCACCAGTAACTACTGGCGAGCCCGGGCAGTTGGAGGCCAAATGGCCAGCCTGGCCACAGTACATGCAGAGGTTGTTCTGTGCTTCCTCGGTGGCGAAGGTGTATGGCTGTAACGCGAACAAAATGGAGCAGTTCGTCAGAAATGCGTTACAGCCCTCAGGATCCCCAGCGTAACGTTCCGGCTCGCCGACTCGGTGAACGCGCTGGTAACAGCTCCGGGTGAGTCGGAGCAGATGACGGCAGTGTCACCGCGAGTATCTGGGTTAGGGCCGTTGTAAGTTGTTGAACCTGGTGCGTCAAGGCGGTCACAGCCTGTCCCTGGTTCACTAAGGTTTGGTGAACCTCGGCGGTGGTGGCGGCGAGCTGAGTCCCGTGTCTGCAGGTAGACAGGCAGGAGATAACTCACGGGGAATATTCCACTCGAGAGAGCACTGTCAGCGGAGCAGGCAGACAAAAACCAAAAGGAGCAAAGGCAAAACTCGTGGTCGGGGACAGAAGGCTGAGCCGGGGCAGAGGCAAGATAGGAATACCGTGGTCTGGGACGGAAGGCTGAGTCAGTTACCGGGGCAGAGGCAAGGCGGAGAAGTCCAAACAAGCGGGGTCGGCAACGGGAAATCAGTCCGGGGAATAACGCTGGAAGGTCTGGCATAATGCGGAGAACGATCTGGCAGTGAGTGTGTGTGAGACTGGGGTATTTATACTGAGGTGAGTAGTGCAGCATGGGGCGGCTGTGGCGTAGTGGAGAGCAAGGTAGTTCTCCATTCAGAGGGTCGGTGGTTCGATACCCGGCTTCGGCAGTTGATGTGTCCTTGGGCAAGACACTTAACCCTAAGTTGCTCCCGAAGGCTTGCCATCGGTGTGGACTGGATGTTGCATGAATGTTAGTTAGAGTCTGATGGTGGCACCTTTTATGGTAGCCTGTCATCAGTGTGTGAATGGGTGAATGATATGTAATATACTACTGATTGTAAGTCGCTTTGGATAAAAGCGTCTGCTAAATGACTGTAATGTAATGTAATGCAGCAGAGTGAGCAGGTGAGAGTGATTGTGCTGATGAGGTGGGCGTGGCAGACAGGTGCACTGCATGAGGCTGATTAGGTGAGTGAGGCAGAGTGTGGTAAGAGAGCGGGGCTGGGCTGTGAGCTGAGAGAAATAGTGCAGGAAGAGTGAACAGGTGTGACTGTGACAATCACTGTAGATTATAAAACCCACAAAGTTTAAAAAAAAAAAATCTCATGCTCTTGTAGCTGACCCCTTTAAATCAGACGCACTTAAGAACACTTAAGAAAATGTCACACAGCACCTTGGGTCCGGGCTGATTAACTGTTCGGAGAGCATTTCACATTACAGAGCTGCATTTAAACATAATAATGCTCCACTGGAATAGCCTTTGTTTTATAATAAGAAATTTGCAATGCAAAATCTCTAGAAGAAAAAGAAGCTTTTCTTCCACAACATTAAATGCTTGCTATCATAATTCTCTCTTAAACACATTTTTTCAGAAGAACAGGGACTGCTGTTTAGACCTCCATTTTCAATCACTCCAGTCCTTTTTAAGAGCGATCCAACTTTTTGCTACTATCAAAATTCAACAAAATGTACGAACACAAATATCAGTTAGTAGCTGATCGAAAAATTGTGTTACAGTTTGTAATTCATCTTTGCCAAATTTCCCCACAAGGTTTTCCGTGTATGCAGGAAAAAAGTCGTCACACAGTTTTAACATCTCGTTCTATGACATCTACAATGTGGAGACATTATTGGAGAACAAAGGGAAAGTTATGTTCTGTTGGAAGGAAGACTGAGGTCTCTCTGCCTGGTATTTGTTTCATGTTGCCTAGTGATGACGGCTTCCTTCCCACTTAAAATCCTCCCCTCCACCTGCTCTTATTTCACATTCCTTCCACCTATTTTTTAAGTTGTCTTCTTCCTTTGTGAAGCTACAGCTGTGACAAGTTGAATTTTAAACACCAAACTATGATTTCTCATTTTTTCTCCGATTTTTCTCAGAACACATCCAGAGGTGATAATTGAAATGCTCGAGCACTCGTACTGATCTTCTCTCCAGTTCTCTCATTAAAGCAGTACAATAACTTCTCTCAGCAGCTAATGGAGGCTCATTCCTTTATCTGCTCTGTGCTGATGTACATCCACAGCGCAGCCAAAAGGGATAACCAGCACAGGCTTCTTTATTTTCTCTGAATCCTTGGATCAAGTGGTAAGACTTTTGTGTTTAATGCTCCGACGAGTAGTCAGGACCCCTGGGTAGGACTCCTAGCCAGCTGTCTTCTTGCAGTAAAGCTCTTTGAAATTAAAGTGAATTTCCTTTGCCTTCACAGCCTGAGTAAATAGCTAACTAATAAGAAATGAGGACGATGGAGCAGAGCGAAGATGTGTCAGGATAATAAGATGGTGTTTAAAACAGCACAGGATGTGGTTTCTGTCTCTGTCATTGTCTTTCTGTATTTGTCTCTCTGTCACTTGTTTTCGCCTTCATCCTCTGTCTTTCCCTTGGCACACCACAATGTTAGTATTGCCCGCATACAGCCATTTAAAGTGTTTTGGTGTAACCAAATAGTAAATTGGAGGAGATTTTATCAGCGCAAAAGGTATCATCGCCAAACAGGGCTGTATGCCAAGTAGGCATTTTCTCACAGGAATGTTGGGGATAATCAGCTCCTGGAAACGCTGACTCACTGATCTCTCTGTGAGTGCGTGTGTCTGTCTGTGTGTGCGCTGGTGAAATACTCAACTAGATGGCATTTTCCACCGTTATTTAGGCTGGTTGTCTCACGGAGATTAACATTCCTAAATTATTCGTGCACATCTGCAACAAAAAAACAAAAAAACAGTTGATGAGCTGCATGTCAGTGTTCCAGATGCTGCCTGCAGTATATTCTGCTTTTCTTTTTCTTTTTCTGCCCCTTCTGTCTGAGGACAACAGTAATACTATCTGATGGCTCCATAGGTCGCTGTCTGGTTCTTCTGTGTTCAATCAGTTGAAAAACACCATGTGTTTCTAAGGAATAAACAATGAGACATAATACTACTAATAATAATAATTAAACATAAGTTAACATTAGAGCTTGGCTAGCTGTTTCCCCCTGTTTCCATTATTTATGCTAAGCTAAGATAACCTGCTGCTGGCTGTAGCTTCATAATCAACTGACAGACAACATGACAGTGGCATAATCTCAAAACTATTCCTTTAAGGTACAGATGGTCCTTTATGGCTGCAATCCACAGCTCCTCTTAATCTAATTTCTTGAATTTATAGGACCGTGTGAATCAGGCAGCAGTTACAGCTCTATCTAACTGTCGTGGTGGTTTGTGGAAGGTTATAGGTGGCTTGTTGAGCTATGAATGGCTTTTAATTAAGGGCGTTAATTTTCACCAGACGGGCCATTAGGGCTGGATGCCGAAAGACAACCGATTAATTATTGAGATAATAAAGCATGTTCAGGATGCCCCCAGTCTTGATTTGCTTAATCTAGAGGGCTGCCCATGAACAAGTCGTATAGAATCATGATGAGTGAATAATGACAATACATCACATCATTACATAGACAAAATAATACTGTTTTTATGATGTTCTGGGATCATTCGTCCATCTGGTCAATTATTGTGGACTTGGTAACTCAGGACCACCTAGAGGGAATTTCTTCAAATTTTGTAAAAATGTCCACTTGAACTCAAGGATGAAATGATCAACAAGACATATGCTAATTATAATAATTTTACACAAACATCTAATAGGATAAAATGGTGAAGTGATGACATTTTAGACAGACATGGATCTAAACTGCAACATGACTGGTTGGCGGAGGCTTACAACCTTGATGCAATAACTCTAGTTTTTAATGATACAAGGAAGCATAACTAAATTGCTCGATGTTATTAAAGCACATACTGTTGGTTCAGCGTAATTCATTTACACTTGGAGGATCACAAGGGTTTATTTTCCAATATTTCAAACTCTCTTCTCTCCGATCTTTGAGTCCCTTTCTGCACTTGTGGCTTGCATGTGTAATCGATCCACTTATTAAACACATTTTTCATTTCATCTTCTATTTAAAAGTTGTGCACTCAGCTTCATTCACATTTATTCAACCAACTTCTGCAATACACAGGAGAGCTGTTTGTTGACATTTTAGCACGAAAATAATTGGGAGAAACAGCTCCAGACTGAAAAGTTGAGCCAATTTTCGCACTGAAGTAACTTCTCTTCAAGGTCGTACTACAGTATGTATGACAGCCGGGCGATGTTAGTGTTGTGTGGTCGAGGTATCTTTTTTGATGACACACAGCAGTCTCCAGCACGACTCCAGTCACGCACATGCTAAAATCTGCTCGGTTCCCACAGTCACTTCTCCTGATAAAAGTGGAGTTTGGCTATAAATTCTGGTAAATACAGGGATCTTGATTCTGAGGCTTTAAACCTACATTACTAATCGTGTGAAAAAGAGAAACCTAAGGCGCTCTAAACTCTTTTTGGTACGTAAAATGTGCTCTAGCAGGGTCCATGGTTTCTCAGCCCTTCGTGATGTGGTGATGTGCCTTTGTTGGGACACACTCACATCAGTGTTGCCCCTCACCATCTGCCCTGGTCGCCTAGCAACCAAAGTGTCAGCTACAGGACGCCTGCTCTCTTGGATTGTCAGGTATTAATATATATCCTCAATAAGGGAATATGCCGACACGGATTCCACATCTGAAATGTATTGCTCACATTTCAGATGTGGAATCCATGTCGGCATAGTCCTTTTTGAATTGAGGGCGCTGTGTCCTACTTCATGGCCACTGAATGTGTGCATGTCCATGAATGGAAAGGTGGCATTGAGAGTCTCACATGCAAAAAGCTTCAGCACAAAAAAATAAAAAAAAATCCATAACCCATTGTAACGTTCTTGGAAAAGGTGATTCGCATTTCCCATGTTAAGCCAGCAATAAGTGGTAGAAAAAAAGAGGCTGAGCTGTCAAGCTTTTTGTATAAGATACTCTGCATTTATGAAGACATTGATGTACTGTATTCTTCTCTTCTCCTATAATCTGCTATCCTATTCTGTGCAGTGAATTCATAAAACCCTTGGCAGGTTGAATGTAATAAAATGCCTCATTATAATCCCTGGCAGAGGCATTCATGAAAGATGGCATTTGTATTCAAAGTCAAAGTGCATTCACCATCAAAGAGGAGATCCATTCGCCTCTACTGCATTTAGGTAATAGAGAGATGGGCAGGAGAGGAGATTAAGGGGAGAGGGAGAGAGGAAAAGAATGTGAAATAAAGAGTAACCTCTAGGGATTAGTACTTCCATATAGTTCTCCTGCTGGCAAGTTAACCCTTTGAATATTACTTTTCTTGCTAATACAACATTAATGCCAACTATCTTGTTCTGTTGCTGCTGAATTATTAGCATTCTGGAAAAAAAACGAGTGCTGATGAATTTATAGGTGGCAACTTTTCTTGTCTTCTGCACTGTAATGCAGTCAGACTTTAAAACAAGCACAGGCATTAAGCCAGAGGTGGAGTCCTTTTTAGAGGCAAAGCTTTGTTCCAGGGAAGCTCCAAGACGGCAGAGTGACAATAACTCGATCTGACAACATTTGACCCAAAGGTCACTAAAAACACATATTTAACAAAAGTGTGCTAAAGCAGACAAATGTGCCCTAACATGAACGCTCCATAGCTGTACAAGAACTCAAAATATGTCTTCAACTAATAGCTGTTTTAACAAATACTCAGTGGCCACTTGTCTTTGACGCCCCACAATGTTGACTCAACTTGGCAAATTCTTATCGAAGACGTCAGCAGTTTTCCCAAACTACATGAAAGAGGGTCTGCTCAACAGAAGCTCTGCACTGTAACGCTGCTTGAAGGGAAAATAAAAAGGTAGCATTTTTGCTGTTCTTTTGAAAAAAAACAACTTTTGAGGACTGCTCCAGAACGAGATAAAACATGGGACAGAGGGACTGAAGTGAACAAAGAAGAGACAAAAACAAACAGTAGCAGAGCTGAGTTTTACGTAAAGTACAGTTAAATATGCTCCGCACATTTAATATCTCTTTTTCTTCCCCTCTCTCTCTCTCTCTCTCTCTCTCTCTCTCTCTCTCTCTCTCTCTCTCTCTCTCTCTCTCTCTCTCACTCTGTATTTCTGCCTGTGATTCAGTAGAGATTTTTGTCAATTCAAACTCTGGATAGGAAAAGGACATTTTTTATCATGCATGAATTGAAGAAGCTTGAAGTTTGAACAGAATGTGTGGGAAGATTGGAAGACTGAATTGCAGGTGTTGACTAGGTTTTCATGGCCACACAGGAGGCAAGGGGCCACAATTCTATCAACATTGATTGCTCAAGATAAAAAAATTTTTTAAATTAAATGTTTCTAGAATGGTCTTGGATATAATATGAATATATTATTCTCGCCATCTGTCACTCCAAAAATCTGACCATGTTTATTTTTGAAGGATTACAAATGGGAATTTCAGACAGTTTTCCACAAACTTTCCAAAGTTCCAAAAGTTGTAGCACATTGAACACAATTATTTAGTCATTGAACACATAATATTTTCAGCAAATACACAAACACACACTGTCTGATTAGCCCTTCCAATCGAATCCATCACCTCGCCACAAAAGCTCATTTCAGGCTGGCCCCAGGACTGGCTCTACATAACAAAGGCCCAAATGATAAATTCCCCGTCCTGACTGGCTTTAAAAAAATCAAGACTCATGTCACTTGTGTTCCATCTCCACTTTCAGGTTATATTGATGTTATGCCCAACCTGAGATCAATAGTTTGTCACACCTCATTAGGCCAAGTAGAAGTGCTGTTTACTTTGCTGTCGTGGGGTCTGTATATTCGGTGACCACAGAGGTCTGTGATGCATGATAACAATGCAGGTCTCATGTGTTTTGTAGCAGCTCAAGGTCAGGGGGGACATCACCCAGGTCTCGGATTAACTGCCCTCCGGAGGTTTCACATCTCTGGGAAACAGACATTGTATACCTTGCCGTTTGACCTTGTTTTTCTGCCCCACAGGATTTGACAACATCATTTCAAAGCTGTGGTCAGTGGCTCCGTGTCCAAGGTTGAATGTTCAGGAAATGACCTGGCAAAGTGAGATAAATTCTCCAATTTTTCTTTTCCATTTCAAACTCCTGTAGAGAAGTCCCTCAGTGTCGGCACGAGGCTTGTATGTGTCTTAAAACTAAACAACTTACACACATTCTCATATGAATCTATTGATTGCTTTGCTTTAAAAAATATGAGCTGGGAATTGCGGCGCCCCATTCCTTGTTCTGACCCAGACTGTCGGTAGAATGTAATATGACGAAGGCAAATAGAACGACTCACCAGACAATCTGTGGTGGATCAATTGTTCTTAAAGGATCAAGTGTTTGTCAAACAAGAAAGAGTCTTACGGTTTGAAAAATTAAAGACACTAACTTTTCTTCTCTTGTGCTTTCTTTTGTGGTTTATTGTTTAAGGCAAATGAAAAGCATGAAACAACTAAAGAACTAACAGACTGTTAGAGGTATATCTAAGGTTTTCAACATGGGTTTTAAAGAAGATTTATTTATTTATGTCTTACAGCCACATCTTTCTTTGATCTGCTTTAAAGAAAATCCTGGCACACCATGAGTTGATATGCTTGCAGTAACAACACAACCTACTTAATTATTCGTGTTTATTTTATTTTAGAAATGATTCATGGAAATGTCTCCCAGACAACCTCCCTCATCTGTTAGTGTCTTTGACTGAATAACTTATGTAGTATTTCCTTTTATATTTTCCTTTTCACTTAACCACACAGCCATAATCACTATTTAATCATTTGAATGGTTCCTTGAAAGTGCCAGCAGCCACTCGGCTGGTTAGCACAAAAGCCACCAGCAAATAAAAAAAGAAACTCACAACATCACAGACCTATTCAAGTCACGCTGGATGAGGTTTCAGTAAAGAGCCCTTGCCAGATGGGTTTCTCAGAAAGGATTTTTCATTGAATACTACACTGTAATGTGTTTGCCCCCATTGTTCCACTCACTACGTTGCCTCTGTGTGATTCTCCTGTATGTGTCTAATTACCATGACGCCTTGATAAGGCTATCTGCATACTGTGTTTTATTACACTGCACTTGATAGCATCACTGGTATTGTATATAGCTGGGCATTCCCTTTCTCTATCCATGCACTATAGCACTCAAGCAGGCATCGGATACACTGATAATTGTTCCCCTCGTGTCCATCCTGTTTATAGTATATACATTTAAACAGACCATATTATGCTATTTTTCGGGTGCACATTTTTATCTCAAGTTACAGTTACAAAATGTTTACATGCGTTAATGCTCATAATCTGCCTTGTTTTTCTCATCCTGGCTGTCCTGCAGCACCTCTTCTCACCCTCTCTCTGAAATGCTCCGTTGTAGCGTTTGCTCCTCCCTCCAGAAAGCAAAGTCTGCTCTGATTGGTCAGCTAGCCCGCTCTGTTGTGATTGGTCAACGTTTCACATTTCAAAAAACTCTTCCTCCGGAGCTTCAGCTCCGTCTCTCTCTTTTGTTGTTTGAGGGCCCAACTAGCCGGAAGGAGTTTTACGTCGGTTCCGTAACATTATGACCTCATAAAGTTACAGAAGTGAAGGAGATAATTCAATGGAGCCGTTTCAGGCAGCTCAGGAGCTTCTGAGGGGGAAGGTAACTCCTTTTAGGCGTGGACTTCAGGTTTTACACTCTACGGACCTTTTCACATGTACAAAAATATATATAACACACTAAAGAAGAGGGGGAAAGTGGAAAAGCATAATAGGGACACTTTAAGATACCTACCTGCTGCAAAATGACTACACATATACTGACACAATTTGACTCTCAACCTACAAAATAATGAACAGTGGGCTTATTTAAGGGCAATTAACATATTTTTGAGCATATTTCAGTTTGTAGAGGTAAACAGACAGGAGAGCCTGGTAGCATCACCATCCATGTCTGTATCTATAAGACTACCTCTACAAGGTCACGGCAGTTATCTCTCCCAGCTTCCTGCCCTTCTTATCCTCGTCCATTCTCGTTCTCTACCCCGAGCTACAAAAAAAATAGACTCAGCTGGAAGGAAAGCCCAAAAGGTGAGGTGGTTATTTAATATAGTGTTTGATTGATCTCAATGGCACAATTCGAATCAGATGCTATATCTTCTTGTAAAGATGCCACATTATTTATAATTGGATACAGAAAGACTCTCCATTTGTTACTGACGTTGTCAGGCAACGGAATGGGCAGCCCCCCAAGTATTTTGTTATCTAGGTGATATATGAGGCAGCCAGTGAAGGTCCCCAGGTAGTTTGGCTGAGATGGGATATGCCACCTGTATGCGTTTATACGGGACATGCTGTGTGTGTGTGTGTGTGTGTGTGTGTGTGTGTGTGTGTGTGTGTGTGTGTGTGTGTGTGTGTGTGTGTGTGTGTGTGTGTGTGTGTGTGTGTGTGTGTGTGTGTGTGTGTGTCTGTGTGTGTCTGTGTGTGTCAGTGAAATTGGTTATTAGAGGCTGGTATAAAATTCTATATATCACAGATTGGTTGTGATGCGTGTCAGCCTAATAGTTGGTCTCTGCTGAATAGCAGACTGATTCATTTTTACAGCAGCGTATGTTGGATTCGCTCTTGACAGTCATGTGTGATCACAGTTTGCATGACAGAAAAATAATAATGAGAAAGAAAGGAAGCATTACAACTGATTCAACCTCACACTCTGGGATGTGGCAACCTTCAGTGCACATTCACTGAAATAAACCTTACTGTGAACTAGGGGTCATCTTCTGTCCAGCAATTAAATGTTGAAATCAAAACCAAAATATAATATTAGAATATTCATAGATTCTGGATTTTTTTCAAGAAATTACTTTTTCTGTGGAAAAACTATATCAAGCAGGCAATGAATAATGACATATAGCTGAGCTTTATATACTCAGCGACATTTTTTTTAGACAGCAGTCTAACGTGCCTCTTCATAATCGATATGCAATATATTATGTTGTGTTTCTTTAATGTGTCAGGATATAATTTTCCTGAATGAATCACAAGAAATAAATGATAAAATATGATGTAACTGCCGATGACAAACAATGTCCAAGTTTCTGCCAGTGGATGAGCAGTTGTTTAGAGATTAAAAACATGTTTTTTTTTGCCATCCTCTTCCATTTTCAGCCATGAAGCTTAAATATTCTGATGAAAATGAGTATCACTTGGAATTGTTCGGTACAAACCTTATGTAGTCCTAAGGCAGGCGTACCAAACACCAACAACAGTGGCCATCAAACCGGAAAATAGCACTCTGCGCTTGTGTATCAACACAAATGAGGTTTGCCTCCTTCAAAGTCATTAACCATGATAGAAAATAATTGTCATGTATGAACTCTAATAGAATTTAGCACACATTCATGTCCCATTTGCTGCTGAATAGCCATCCCTGCACTCATAATACCACAAGTCTGTAGGCAGTATGTTGACTGTTGCTCATAACGAAGAATAATTCATCAAAGCCTTTCTCCCTGCAGCTTGTGAGTGAAGCCTCCTGGGCACCGGCTGCTCCCTGGGGTCCTGGCAGGTTGACAGCCCACTGATTCCTGCGGGCTTCTTCCCAAGGCATAGGCATTTAACTAGACTTCCTGTCTCAGCCATTACATCCTGCCTCTGTGTTTCTCTCACACAAACAGACCTCGCACGATGTCAGTATATGTACTGAGACACACAAAAAGAGCAACAGCCTACACAAAACTCCCAGAAAAACTTCATAATTTTAGTAGACAGGAAGTAAGATGACAACGCAGGTCGTGCAGGTTTACAGCTCACGTATTGTTCTTTATATCTAACATACAGTGGAATACTTTCTTTCTTCTTCCATTGCTGTCTGATCCAGGCAAATCCGGCCTCACCAGCTCCTCTTCTGCTCATGTTGTTCACTCCCTGAATCCCCCAGGCGCCGAGCTGATTATAATATGCCCTGCTTGGGAGAGGAAGAACTTGATGCATATCGTGCACACACACTTATCCTTTCATGTTTCATTCAAATCGCGTTCCCTCTCTTCTCTTAATCTTACGCCTGGCCACTCGCAATTTGTT
This sequence comes from Anoplopoma fimbria, assembly GCF_027596085.1. Taxonomy (NCBI): domain Eukaryota; kingdom Metazoa; phylum Chordata; class Actinopteri; order Perciformes; family Anoplopomatidae; genus Anoplopoma; species Anoplopoma fimbria. Next base: position 9,312,368 of record NC_072459.1, read on the forward strand.
GCCCCAAGCGTCATCCATAATGCCAGCAAATTTACTTGCAATAGCTGTTAGTGTGTTCCTTTTATTCCTAAACAAAGCTGGAGATGACAGCTCTGGCCTGCAGTAAATCTGGCAGTGACCTGTGTTGTCTTCATCTCTTTGCCTTGTCAAAACCTAATGATAGGGATCTTATTAATATAATCCAAATGAATTGTTATTGAGAGCACTGGTGGGTATCATTTCATAATCTCTCTTGAAGTCTTAAAGAAATCATTTTTTCCCAAAAAAATGTAATATACTTGGTACCACTCTGTAGAAACGAAAACGTTGAGGGTGAATACTCCTACTCATGTTTTATGTGATGGTTATGTAAAATAAAAATGATGTAAGAAAGTTTCAACTTCACTAATTTCTGTATAGAGTTTTAAAAAACTTTACTGCTGATTTAACCAGGAGGTGGTTCACGGTGGAGGGCGAGCTCTAAAGGTCACAGGTCCGATGCCGGCCCAGGGTTGGGTGGGTGGCTAAATGCTGATTCGCAGCAAATCATCGTTGCTTTCATCTGATGTGAAGTGGTGCCAGGGCTTAGGATATAAGACGGGCTATCTAGCGGCATTGATCAACACTTTGTGCTGAACACGCTTTAAAGTGGAAAAATAAGTTTTTTTGCAGGGATTAACTAATTTGATCTCTCCTCTTTCTTGCAAAGGGGAGGTGAGAGAACAGATTGTGAGAGTCTGCTGTTATCCATCACAAATATGTGTGACACCGCAGGGGTCCAGTTAGCAAGTGCTTTTAGCATCTTTTTGTTGATGGCGTCAGCATAATGCAATGACAGACGCTCCTCGGGGTTCATTTCTCGCATCTCATAAATGTTGCAAAGGCGGGATTCTTTTTTGAGGGATAGCAAACCCGGGCTGCAGTCAGGTACTTCAAACGCAGCGGCAATATGCTAAACAAAGGATATCAGATGCCCACTTCAACACACTACAGCTTGTGTGTCACTATGTGTGCATGAGTGTGTCAGTCGGTATGTTTGTCTGGTTATTTTTCTGTGTGTTTGTGTGTTTGTGTGTGTGTGTGTGTGTGTGTGTGTGTGTGTGTGTGTGTGTGTGTGTGTGTGTGTGTCTAGCAACATGCTTGTTTGCCCCTGTATATCCATATGGGAAATTACACACACACACACACACACACACACACACACACACACACACACACACACACACACACACACACACACACACACACACACACACACACACAGCGACACACTCACAAACCTAATTTTTTTTTCGCAAATATCACACAGTTCAAGCAAACTCTCTCTAGCCAGCTGCTATGGAGAGTTTGTTTGTATGTTTTGACACACTGACACTGACATAGCATTATGTAAACCATATGCTGTGCTTTTGATAATGTGTAGTGACAGACTCTGAGCTGAGCATCAAGAAAAAGTGATTAAGAAACTGTGAACATTCTTGGTTTAAGAGGCCATTAATACCATATGGTGCTTCAGCCATTGTGATTAGACAAAAAAAGCTTGAGCCTGATACAGACATGTAACTCATTTATGTGACAAAAGTGGTTATGATTTGGCTGATAGTCAAGTGATAATGAAGGAGTACATGAATTGGTCGATATTTAAATGTTTAGCCACACTAGTGGCTCGAGTGTTGGGAGATTGTTTCTTGTGTCAAATCGTCCAATAGAGATTTCTCAGGGAGTGCCGGTGTGGCTCAGTGTGTTATTTTTGTGCTATTTCTGTGATTTGGCAACCATTTGAGTGCAAATCTATTTGTTAAACTATTAAATAGAATAGAATAGAAATAACTTCAATAGATGCACTTCACAATCTTTGAATTCCTCTCTTAGTAAAATGATGAGTTGTATCAGAAACTAAAACCTAGCAATGCATCTTTCAGACAAACTACGATTGAAATTCAAAAGATGCCCTTGACTCATTGCCATGCTGGAAGAAGGGTTCAATCAAACAAACTTTAATATTATATCAAGCGCATTATTTCATTTTTCCATCATTCTCAAGAGGGAGGGTTGCCATGGAGTTTTCATATGGAGGGAACAGAGAGGTGTGAACGCCTACTGCCTCCAAGAACTCATCACTGAAGAAGACTCATAACCAAGCTGAGAATTTGAGATAAAAGAAGATCTTGACACAAACAAACACTCACCTTTTCATCTACTTGCATGCAGATTCACATAACTCAAATTTTCATCGAAAATCCAAAATTCATATCTAATTACCGCACTTTTTCTTGAGGAGTTCTCATTTTGCCTTTCTTTTCTCTTTGTTGTGCATCTCTCTTTGGGACCACAATCTTCTCCATCTTGTCTTCATTTGTACACGATGCCGATATAAGCAACTCTAAGTGTAGATTACCCTCAGGGCGTTGGGATATGCTTTCAATTTCTTGCAAATGAAACAGAATTCATGAACAAATGCTAATGGGCAGAGATTGCTTTACAACACAATGCAATATAAGATATAAAACATTGAATAACTTTGTCCTTGCTGCAGCTGTTGTTGCTGGATGTCACATTTTAATCATTAAATCCAACGATGAAGGATCTTTTCTGATACTATTCTGACTTCCTATTCATTTATCAGTCTGATGAATCGGAGTCGTACATTTTGTTCATAATCCTCTAAAAGCCGATGAGATGACAGTGCAGCTGTGCGAATGCGTCTGCATGCAGATGTGTCTGTATTTGACAAGGCTGCCAGATGTGTGATTAAAACTGATTATTTTGAGATTTGTTCATGTTAGCATAACCCAAATGCATTACTGAACTAAAGCTATAAAAATGACTGAATGCAAAATTGAGCTCCACCTTGAACCCCCTCCTGTAGTCACCGCAATGAGCCCTACTGGGCTGAAAGGTTAATTATACTAGAATACCAAACTCAATCATCTCAGCATCTAATCCATCACTTCATGACTAGTCCCAGCCGAGTGCCATGGGTAAAGGCCGTTATTGGATTCCAAGTTCATCAACAGGTTGTAAAAAGCTCTGAATAACATGATGAATCCCTAATGATCCCGGCATGGGCTTAACATTAAGCCATGACGAGTGAATAATAACGGTGTCCATGATTTCCTACTGTGCCACGGTTGAAATGAATATCCTCTGGTGTAAACTAATTGGCACAGAGCCTGAGGGTTGAAAGATGAGCTAAATGAGGAGTAAGGCGTGTGTGTTTGTAGTTGTCCGTGTGCAAATGCACACAAAAGTGTTGTCTCTTTGACTTGTGCTACAAAGGTTCAATCTTTATTGCATACATCTTTGCCTGCACATACCCCAAAACAACATTTGTCTTATACAAACTTACATCGATTTCCATTTTTCTTTCAAATTTGCTGCTGGGAAATTGCTGCTTTTTAAAAGAAAAAACTCCATCATTGCCTTGGAGATTGAGAATGTGAAAGGTATATGAGAAAGAGGGAGCAGACATTTTTATCCACGACATCAGTGATCCTCTGAATTCCTCAACAAAGCATAATCCTCAGCCAGTGGGGAAATGTGAGAAACTCCATAAAGTAATTTACACTCTAATGTCTGTTTTCCCAAAGAACAGCAATGGAGGTGCAATTTAAGGAAACCACGCTCTCATTTTTCTTATTTTCTAAGATAATCACCAAGAGGCTTTATATTGAGATATATCAACTTATATTTTTTATCCCTTTGAATGAATGGCATGCTCAGAATAGACAAGTAACATCAGACAAAGTACTTTCCAAGTTTTCTACATTCAGAACAGGCATTACACACTCATTTAAAGTGCTGCGATCAACATGCAATCAAAAGTTTGAAACACTCAAGAGTTCTACATAGGCAAGCAGTTAGCGTTAGCAGAGAATAGAGATTTGCTGCTATTTCTAGTTTTAAAGTTTAATAAAAACATTGTTATTCATATTCTGTCTGGATAAAAGCAAAAGTAAGCATGTGGCTTTTCACCAGCAGATGACCAAGCGACTGTAAGGTATCAAGATAAATCCACTTGAATGATTAACAGTTAATTGTTATCCTGAAATAAATATGAAATCAGTGGCTGGCTTAACAGCTGGAGGGTTTCATCATATTCTGGTAATTTTACAGAGAAGTTGGGTCACTGTTTCTTTGATCTTCAGATGAGGATCAGTGGGAAGTTCAAGCTTGCTGCATGAAATACCCATATAACTCTCAACAAAAGGGCCGGAGAGTCTGTCAGGAACAAAAAGGCACCACGGAAAGCCAAACTTGAATCGCTGTGGACATAGAAGTTTGCAACCATTTAAGAGCTTGAGAAACTTTACCAGTGAGATTCTGTATGATTAGAAGTGCTGGAAACAAATTTCCAGGCAAAACATGGTGCTGATTACTGTCAAAAATCCAGACTTCCTTTCAGTGAATGGGTTATTTAGCATGTACAATAAATTACACGCAAATTTTCCTCAACTTTTCCTCCTCCTCTCATAGCGCATCTCTTCTTTCCCCTGTCATGTCTCCCCATCTGTCACTTTTCTTTTCTTCTTTACTCACAGACAGCTCTTCTCCCCTGATCTCTCTTCTCTCCTCAGGCGATCCCTTCCTCTCCCTCTCCCTCCCCCCCTTTATCCTCCTCCCAGCCTGTGTGCTCCATTGCTTTTATGACCTGTAATCCATGCTTATTAAACAAGGTGCCTGTGCCATTAAGAGTGGAAAATGAGCTCTAATGGCAATGCCGCTGGCAGCGCCTGCCGCCTCAATGCCATTTTGCACTTATGGGCAACGCTACATTAGCACCCTAACTCGAGTGGCCTTGCATCGGTGCCTCTGAAAATATTTTCATAATTTACCTCTCCCTCCACTAACCCTCCACTGTCTCCAGATTTGTCGGGGAGGCTGTGGTGGATTGTAGGATAGTCAGATTCTCCCAGAAGCATAAGGCCTTAGGTGAAAAAAAAACAACGGTTAAAGCAAGGTAAAGCTACTCTGTCAAGATCCAGGTGGTAGAGGTGGGAGTCTGATGGAGGGAGATAAAGGGGCACAGAGAGTTGAAGGATCCCTATGACGGCAAATTGATTTATCTTGCTTTGGAGGACAAATCAGCGAGGACAATAGAACAACTCTGAGCACGTGGATCATTATAGAAATCATCCTGTGCCTCATGAGAACAACATCACTTACTCTCTTTGGCACTGAAGGATACATTTCAGGGGCATGCACTTGGCTTATTGAAGTTTCAACTTGAAGCTCAAACAAGAATCAAATTTTTTTTTTTTCTTACACATTAGCACCCGACACATTTCTGAGGGTTTATTGTGGTTGAAGACTCCAGTGTTTCCCACAGTGACATACAGTTGGACAGTTTTGGATCCGTTTTTTCCCCACAGACACTGTTAACGTTGTTTTAGCACATGGACAAAAACATCATATGGCAATGTTCAAGTAACAAAGCCCTCTAGTCGCTGTAGGAATTTGAACATTAGTCTTTTGGGAGGAAGTACTTATAGAGACAGCTTCTGAAGAGGGCGGAGGTCAGGGTGGTTCGATGAGACAACCGTACCCTTTGACACGGGAGACAATGGGCTGCTCCGGTTTCTAACTGACAGTTATTCCCCAATTAACCACATAGTTATTATTATAACAATGAAGTACATATCACACACATGCTTAGCTGCCATGAGATGTGATGACTATCCAGACCTCAGCAACATCCTGGTAACTGGTAACCAACGGGTGTGTATGTGGAACAGATTAGATAAGGGGTATGTGATGTTTGACTGGTGCTGTTGTCTACAGGTATCCAGGTCAGGCTATTTAATAAAAGGACCAGGTTTTCATATTCTTTACTACACTCATGGTGAGCCCCTACAGCTTGATGGAATCCTGTTGCTTAGATCTGTTTGCAATGTATTATATGCAAGCAGGATAAGTACGGTGGCACATTAATTACAGTTAATAGGCAGTAAAGGGAGAGGGCTGTGCAGGCTCCTGTCAAACAAACATGGCATTGAGGTTGTGTGAAAAATGTAGCTTCACACACAAACACAGAGAGAAACACAGTGAGACACTGGGCCAGAGTCACAGAGCAGGAGGTTGTAAGTGGGCAGAAGTTGAGAAATGAGTCATGTAGTGCCCTGAGGCTCTGTGTCCATGTGTGTGGGTATGTCCAGCATGCGTGAGAACTTTGTATCGGTGAGCTTGGCACTGCCAGTTTGGGGAACTGTGTTTGTAATCGCTTGTACAATATGAGGATTAATATTTTAAATATACTTTTGCTTTCGTAGTGAGTGGGTTGTTCTATGATATTTTGAACAAAAGACAAAGCATCCCATATTAACTTCTGACATGAAGGGTCATAGTGGCAGTTGAAAGTATCAATGAGCCCCAGTGAAAGGTTGTGAGTGTGTTTTAGTGAATATGCACTCACATATCTTCTGAAGGGTGGTTTTTGTATTGATTTCCTTCACATGTGAACAAAACAATGGTGGATCAGTGATCAATAGCATTACCATATAATGATTCAACTGACAATAGAAATCTAACTAGAGTGGAAAGAGTCTCTGTCTATCTGTATGTGTGTCCTTCAATTGTTTCGACAACTGTTCATCCAATTAACTTCATTGGTGAGTGCATTGAGGACCCAAGCAACTGCAGTATCTACTCTTTGGATCTATAGGACATATTGATTATCTCTGCCAGGAGATCATGTATTTTCTCATATGTCCGTCCACCTACCTGTCTGTCCACAGCTTAACATCATTTATGAGTGTATGCTCAAGGACCTCTTGTGGTTTCTGTGATTCACACTTTTTGAAACAACATATTTTATTAACTGTTTTATACCATCATTGGTTGTTGACTCCTCATTACTCTTGACTGGCCGGTAGGGGAGATCAACACAAGAAATCAACACCTGCTTCAGTAAGATTTTTACCTCCAGTATTGCCTTAGACGCTGGTCCAGTAGTATTTTTGATCTATTTTCTCATCAATACATGCATGTGATCGTGGCTCACAACACATTCTCTCACCAATGCATCAAATAACGCAGCTTGGTCAGTGGCAGTAACCTTCAACCTATCTCTCTTCGCACCCCTCTAGCTTTAGTTTTTCACATCTCAGTGATGGCGTGTCGATACATGCTCGTTACATGAAAAGCGTCTTTTCAAAATAAACCTTGTCTATACAGGAAGATAGGTTAAGGCAACAAAGCCAATTAGGTTTAGTACAAGAGAGTGGTGGACTTTAATTTGGCGACATCAGTGACAACGGCATGTGAGTCACGTAACTTTTCGTTTTGATTACAGAGAACATTATGATATTAATGAGAGGGCAGCCCTATTAACTGTTACTCCGCCAAACGGCATGTTGGGTACTGCGAGCTCTCAGTCGATGTTTGTGTGAGCTTTTGATCCCAAATGACTTGTATACGCTAGCATTGGGAAGGGATGCAACTATGTCTTAGCAGGTGTATTGCTCAGGACCCGAGGGTGCTCAGCGTCGAGTGTGAAGTTGTTTGGATGAGCAGTTCTCGAGAAAGCTGCAAGCAGCAACACAGGAAGACAAACAAAGGGCCCATTCAGAACAGGCATGTTTTGAACAGGCACTGAAACCAGGACCACAACATGTCAAACACTCCGATATCCTTTGCTGAATAGTTGGTACCATAATAATGGTGGGGGATGTAGGGTAAATGAGCTGAAACATGTAAAAATACCAGTATTTATACATGGAGGTAATGTAAGTAAGTTTGGGGTCATCAACCATATTAATGCTTATGAAGCATTTCATTTAGGACATTGTGTTCTTTCAACAAGGAGAGTGTGGTTTTGAATAAATTTCAGCTCTACACACACACTGTGTGCATCCAAAATGTGCAAGTAGTATACATTTGTTTGGCCACAGGTGGGCATTGACCCCATGTTCATAGTGTATAAAACCGCTAATGTTCTCAGTTATATTTACAAAGGATCATGCAGCCGGGGAATTGCATTTACACATTCCCTTTATTTCACCCTTCCTCTGCATCTCTAATGAACAAGTCTGTACATGGAGGACTCCGATCTGACTCTCCGTGACCCTCGGTGCTGTACAACATGCAGCCTCTCTCTTGTTTGCTGTGAAATATTCATGAGGTCTCTGCAGGGCACAGTGTACGGTGCATATGGGCTGCTAATTGTTCTAGGGGTGGACCTAAGGATGCTGTCATCTGCTTGTACCGGACACAAATAAGCACACCACATCATCTCAGCACATTGTTGTGTTTTTAGTCGTGGGAGGGCAGATCGGGAGGTGTCCTTTCTTTTTTAAATCATCCCTTCTAACATTATTAAAGTGCAGAGGGGATTTACTGTATGTCCCCTTGAAGTATTATATTTGGCAAATATTACTTTTTGAACATTAATTAATTATTTTAATATATTATAAGAATGCTATATATTTGAAGAAAACTTGACAATCTAGACTGTGCAGATGACCTGACACTACTGTCCCATGCTTACCAGTTAACACAAGGACAAACCAACAACATTGCAATGATCTCAGTCAATAACGGAAAGTTATTATAAAAAAATAAAAAAACAACTAAAGTGGAAGACACAGTGAAACAACCACCAAAGCAGAAACAGGAAGTTCCTCGGCAAACCAAGAATCAGCTTTTTAAAGGAGTAGTGTGTAGAATTTCTATTGGCACAAATGGAAAATAATAATAACAAGTATGTTTTTTATAGTGTATAATCGCATTAAAACAAGAATTTTGTTTTTGTTACCTTAGAATGAGCCGTTTATATCCATATATGGATAGGAGTCCACCATGTTGCACCGCCATGTTTCTACAGCAGCTCACCGGACAAACCCAACACTGGCTTTAGATCAGGCCATTCTTGCGTTTTCAAGTTTTCAAGTCAACCAGCCTAGTTCTCCTACACGCTTGGTACACAGGAGAGGTTCCAATTGGTTGTTAACTTTAACCTCATTGCTAGCTGACAAATCCAACACACTGCACCTTATAAGGTGATATAGAGCAGTGGGAACACACCTGAATGCACCACTGGAACCTATGGGCCTTTCCCTAATTCTTACCCAAGTAGTTTTAGTTGCCTGAACACTATTTATTTATAATGTGTTCAAATATTTTTTAATTCCAGATTTCATCAGTTTACCTCATGCATGCATGTGCTTTGGCACACGCATACAGAGTGCTGGCATGCATTTAATGTGTTTTGCCTCTTGACTGCTTCAATCAATTGTTTATTATCCTCAGCAATTAGGGTACCTTACAATGATCAATGACTCCAATAAGCCTCTCTGTGGGTTTAGTTGGAAACTCTGTCTACTTTATCTTTCTGCTTCTCTCTTAAAGTACACATTTGATTTGCACGAGTTTAAATCCAACCGTGCAACAAAACAGTGGGCTGACTATTATTCACAAACAGTATCTGTGGTGTTAGTATGTTGGAGTTTATCAACGTGGGTTTAGCTCTTTATTTGTTGTCTTAGTTAAACCAGTATAAACCACTGTCATCTGGTCCTGCATACATGTTATTTGCTACCTCTGGTGATGATGTCCCAGCGGGGCTACTGTCAGCTGTCAGTCTGTCAAGAGCATCAACTTGACTGTAGTGCAGCTTCATGTCCTTGATATGACCCTGCCTATAAGTTGTTAAGAATTCGACAAAGCACTGTTGGATCCCCAGACAATTTTTTAATGTGCATGACCGTTTGTGACACCCACCAAAATGTCCCTCAGTTTCAGTTTGTTTATGTGAAAGTATTAAAATTTGAAAAGAAAAGTATATTTGGTAAGAGAGGAAAATGCTTTTACCTGCTCTGCAACTGCTCTTTATGTGAGTTAAATACATGGAAATACAGCAAAGATCCACAACACTGTTAAATGGACATGTAACTTAAACACACGTGTGTTTGCTTCCATGTAGGCATGTTATAAACACTCAAAAGTCCTTACCCTCAAAAACAAATAAATTAATTAGATCCATCTTATGAATTAATAATCAGTAAATACCAGCGATGTCAGAGTAAATGTCTATCCTCTCTCAGTGGACTGCATTACAAAACCATCTGTGAAAAGCCACATATTTCCCCGCAGGGAGTCGTGAAACTGTTCAGGAGAGAGGAGAACGGAAGTATGGTTCACATGCACACGTAGCCATCACAATACTTACTTTCTTTCAACTTGTCAGCATTATCATTTGGGAAATCTTGCTCTTCTATTATTTCTATCTAAAACATTTAAATTCGTGTTAGTTGTTGTGTGAGCATCATGTACAAATTAAAGAAAAATACTGGGACTATACGAACTGACTACAAACAAGATATAATCTATATGTGAGTGGGCTGTGTGTGACCTTTTGATCGTTTGTTCATTTCTTGGTATGAAATATAAATTAAAAGATGTTCACATCTAGCAGCTGTACTCAGACCAGTCAGTGTCATAATGCAGACAAAGGGTCATTGTGCTCAAGAAGAAACCCTTCACATTTAATGCTCATATTACTGTCCAGGTTTGTCCTCCAGTGCTTTCTTGAGTTTAAGTCTACAAACACTCAGAGACTACCTTCATACTGTGTTATATTGAATTGGGCTGCAACTAACAGTAGTTTTCCTCATCGTTTAATCTGAAGATTAATCTATTAGTTGTTTGTTCTATAAAATGTCAGAAAATGGCAATGACAAAAAACAAATGACAAAAATATTCAATTTGCAAACATATAACACAGATTATAAATGGTAAGAAATCTCATTGGACGGGTTGCAAACAAGCAAATTTGAGGCATTTTCGATTGGAAAAGTACAAAAAACAACAAATTCATAAGAAATTATTATTAATCATTTCAGGCTTAAAATATATATTTATTTATTAATTTACAATGAACGTTTTGTAATTCGATACAATTTTTTTTTCATTACTGCAATGGATCCATTTGTGAATGGAGTAAAAAATCTTCCAGCGGCATATTTACGTTAGTTTTACCTAAATGTATACATTTTCCATCAATGCCTAATATGATCTATCTCACACTGACTATATGTGTTGAGATTAGTTTCTTCACAGATGATCTATTCTGCTCAGAGTAGCAAGAGTGCCAAACAAGCAAACTTTCAGCCGCAGGTGGGAGTTATATGTTGGGCCATACTAAAAAGAGATAAACACCTCAGTCCACCACTGTGAATTAATAATCCCTCCCTACTGCTTTGCTTTATATCACTGATTGAAGGCTGTGGAAGTTAGGCTGCAGTGTTTCTCCTCTACCCAGTCTCCCTCTCCCGTTGTTCTTTGAAGACTCCATTGTTCCCCCACTTCAAGACATCTCTGAAGTGATGTCTCCTTGATTAGACAGGATAAATACTTGGCAAGTGTTTTTTTTTTCTCTTTCCCCCGGAAGGTAGACAAACTTTGGTCATAACCATAATAAGGTAACTCAGACTGCAAAGTGGTGCATTGCTTCAGCAGTAGCCCAGAAGCAAACTGCTGACAGAAACGTAAACTCGTTGGCAGCTCTTCAGGTGGAGAAAGCTTTTTGGTAATTGCCTCAGCTACAACGCAATCCCCCCTTTGAAAATATAGACTCCACTTGACTCCTGTAAGTAGAGTCACTCCATGTTTGGTACTTTGATGAGGAACAGGGGACCAAAAACATCGAGGAAAAGAGACTGCAGAAATAGTTTTAAGGATTTATGACATTTTCAAGAGAATATAGCTGAGATAAGCCTAACACTGCACATCCATACCTGTACATGTTCCTCTGGTTTCGGTTAGAAAAGAAACAGTCCAGTTGCATTTAAGAACTCCATTAGAAAAACAGACATTATCATAATTATATTTCCACAATAATAACAAGTAACACTGCTGATCCATTACCGACAACAGCAAAGTTTTTGGTACAGCAAGTTCAGCCGGGTTTTCATTCAAACCCAACCACACAAATCCGAATAGGATTACCTCCAGAGAAAATGACGCTTTTTTTACCCCATAGCACGCACTGTTAAACTGCTCAGCGACCCCCCCCTCTTTCAGACCTCACTTTGCAGACCACTCAGGGTTCTGGCTCTTAACATCCTGCTGATGGAGGGAAAGTGATCCAGGTATGACTGCGGGCAGCTTGGCCACTGAGCCGAGGCTGATGACTCACATCTCTGTCTGAGCCGCCCAGAAGCGGTTCGATACCTGCACTTCCTCATCATTTCAGGTCTGAAGTCAACCCCCTGCAGCCCCAGTCTGTCAGTATAGAGGAAAGGCTTCATGTGATGTTTGATACGGCTGTAAATGATGATGACAAATTGATGTGAGGCTCAAAAGTCCTGAAAGCAAGATGTCTGAGAAGGAAGGAAGTTTCAGCGGATGTATTTTCTCTATACTGTGTGTTTGATTATGATTTTGAGAATACATAAATACCTTTTATCTTTGACAGTGAAGGAGGGAAGATGGAGGAACGCCTGGTACAAAGAATGTCTGTGCGTAAAGTAGAAAATGCTAACGGGATAAAAAGACTCTTCTTCTGTCAGACCTGACAGTGATGTAGAAACAAGTTTTCCAGAAGAGATGATTTCTGACCTATAGCGTATTGATTTTAAGCTGCGCTCACAGGGAAGACGCTAAATGCCACTCCCTATTTCTCTTCCTTTCCATTTTTTTAAGTATTACCTCCACTACGTTTGGGCGATTGGACAAATACCATCTGTGGTTGTTTTTTTGGGTGAATTCTTTAATTTTATTACCACTGCCAGGAGACACATCTGTGCAAGTATATTGTCAATCAAGTTTGAAAATGTTAACCTATCACACAACTCAAGCCTTTACCTTTTATTATAAAATAATGGATAACTAGCCAATAATTATGAATATTCACTCTGTTAAATGCACACTCCAAGTTAACACATAATTGGTATCAAGGATGTTGTTTCTAACTTCAAGGCTTAAGGATTTCAACATAACCTAGATGACTCTGAAGCTAACGTGATATGAATGTAAGCCCATTGTCCACACAGTGCCTCATCTGCATTCATTTAAATGAATTTATACTCCAAATTCCCAGGATTCATATTTGACCCGACCCAAATTATTCTTCCTTTTGTCTAATTTGCCAAAAAAAGTTAATTTTAAGCTTTGATTGCTTCAGTAGACCGCTTCCCATTGCTGTTAAAAATGTAGAGATTCTACAGTCTGGTGCTTCCAACACCCAGTCTTGGAAAAAAGACTCACATTTTCTGATGATGAATCTTTATTAACTATGCATTGTTTTTTACCATTTTAGGCCAGGACAAAAACAATATAAACACAATATGTTTTCACCTTGTAGAGTTGAAATGGCAAACATAATAGCAAACAGTCAATTAACACATACATTCAACACAGAGCACATTCATTTGAAGTTTTTTTCCAGGTCGCCTGATGAATTAAACTCAAATGTTTCCTCTCCTTTAGGGTGCATATATTTTTTTGGTCTCTACCAACCTTAGGGAAATATCTGGCAATTTAATGGTTAAATGCTCCATTACAGTATGTTTTCTAGCTGTACGCTAATTAATTCTGCTATTTGGTGCTGGGCATACAGTCGGTTTTACAGCTTTTATGATGAAAGCTGTGAGACCTGTGAGACTGAACCAAAACAGTTAAGCGCTATGTTGAGCCGAGATGGCTGATAACTCTCTGTCACCTTTAACATTAAACAAAGTTGACTGATAGTTATTATAAGAAATATTGCAGCGTTATATTAAATGAGACTAGATGCCCTAAGACGTTTATAGTTTTCAATCGACTGTTTTCAGTACAGCAGATTTTTTTTTAAAATATAAATATCAATTTAACGAAAGTGTTTTTGAAGGTTATGTGCATTCTCAAAATGATCAACAGTATACTCAGAATTGCAATCACATGTATGGGTTTTGCTCATAGTGACAATGAACTGAATCATTTTTCTAACATAGTCTATGGATTATTATTAAGCTGGAGTTTGTGTAATTATTGCAAAACACACCTATACTCTCTCAGTCTCCACTTCAGTGCAGCGAGAGACGGAGAGAGAGAAACTAATTATAAAGCTACCTTGCGATTTATCGCAGGGTAGCTTTATAATTATTTACTCTATTAGCCATTAGTGGTCGACACAAAGTGCACTGGGTGGCAAAATTAGAATCCTTATCTGAGTGTTCCAGAACCTTCACTGTATTCTAAAAGAATGTGTAAATGCAGCAGGGGTCGCCCTTACAGGGAAGCAGCAGGTACACAAGGACATTTTGAGGACATATCAGTATGTGGCACCAAGACGTGTTCGCAGTGCAGTGGGAGAGCCTAAAGAAACTGTGATGATTTCCTGAGGCCAGCAGAGCTGATTTGCATTGAAACTATGAAACCTTAATGCCTCTTTACTGAATGTTAAAATCATGGTGAAAATCTGTTTCATCAGGTCGGTTCTACACTTGGGAAAAAACAATTATGTTATTTCAAGGTTATAATAATTAATTCCACATGGTAAGCATATTAATCATCTATCCTCAGAGCATCACCAGCAATGCTAGGTTTTACAGATTAAAAATCTTGTACATTTACATAATTACAAATAGTGTAATTAATTTGCACCGCCAGAGTTTCGTAACAAACCGAAAGAATTTTAAAGAGAGAGCCTTTACTTAAAGTTGCTCTAAAAACTTTTACCTGGTTATGAAACTGTTTATTTAATACCGATGACTCTATATGACAAGACAAGCAAAAATATTGTCTATTTCTTTATAGTTATTCTAAATGCTTGTCATCTGTGCCAGCGGGTCGGATTGATCATACAGCAGGAACTCCTACAGCCCCAGACTGTCAGTCCATGCTGCAGTAAAATGAGAGTTTTTTTAAAAGGACTCTGGTGCTCAGAAACGGTTAGACTTTTGTCCACAGGGAACGCCAAAATCAACACAAAATAAAAGTTCCTTGTAGTAGCTTTAAAGTAAGTAATTAATATTTAAAGTTCAAGACAACCCACTGTTAAAAAGACCTGTTCTTGAAGTCTAATAAATGCATGATGTTTCCAAAGTCAATGAGTAATCTTGTTAAAGAAATTGTGATCTCAACATTTGCCAAAATAATAATTACAGTTCAGTTATGGCAAAAATATGGTATAAATATGGATATATGCAATAAAATAAAATAACGCAAGAGCAGAGCCATATTTAACATTTGAATCCAGAAGCTGAAGGTCAGTGGTTAAAAAATAAGCACCATATAATCCCCAACCTCCCGTTGATATGGAGGGCCTCCAAAGACCCCCTCTGGGACCTCAGTGAGGTTTGACCTTTCCACTTTGGTGGGGGGGATAATTGAGGAAGAGTCTGCAGCAGTTCTACAGAGCATGGTCTCCAATTTGATGTACTGTACCTGCAGAGTACTGTATCTTTCAGATGCTGCAGGCAAGGGGAAATATAAAGGACAAACCCAACATGTTCATTCTCGATCAGGTTCTTGTAGTTTGATCGACATACAATAAATGAAAGTCCAACAGGAATATAGAAGGAATAACTGTAAAGCAAGCAGATGTGTAAGTTGAGGACAGACACAGACACCCTGACAGACCGTACACTCTGTATACGTCTCTTCCTTTCTCTCTGCCAGCCTTGGGAAACATCAAGTACCTCATCAGCTCGAAGTCTCAAAGTATATTTGTGGTGGGATAGTGCAATCTTCTGCAATTTCTGAATCATATTGCAGCTTACACACAAGTCTCTGCTGTGGCTGCCTTTACACTTAGAATAACCGAGCAGAGGAGATTTTGAAAGTTTCCACTTCAAAGGCTGAAATGTCTGACGATTGTTATAATGAGAGGATTGGTGGTTACACACGGATTCATATGACACTATTAAAAGCTTTAACTATAAAGTATGAGAGATCTATACTTTTTTTTTTTAATATAAATTAAATAAAGGTTCGCTGGATGGAAAATAGATTTCAGTGAAGCTTACAAAATCACACCACCACAGTGATCTACTTTATGGGTCCATAAGATATTAAAGATAACAAATTGATATTAACGTAGCACGCATCAGGGCATTCAGCAGGTTTCGTATTTTCTATCTTCTGTCAAATGTTTTATGCTGATGCTGGTTGCCTATTGTTTGCAATGTGCTAAAATACCACAACAGTATTTTTATTAGACGAGCAAGGAAAAGGCCACTGTACATGAAAGTCTTATTAATGTAGAAAGATATCGCACCCCATTATTCCTATTTTAACTTGATACAGTGATAAACAGCACCGGTTTAACGACAAGAATAGTTGTAAGTTGTGATCAGTACGATTTCAGTCCTTGTTGATTTGGCAACACCTGAGGTTCCTGTGATAACAACAATTTTAGTTTAATGTTTAATGTCTTTTTTTAGAGATACAACAGGAGAACGACTGGTCTCAGTTTACAATGCAGCCAAACAAAAAATCAGTCAAAATTGCTGCAATGATCCGCTTCGTTGTGCTTCACATGGCGTGAGTAGTTTTCCAAACAACAGCAGGACGGAATAAATGAAGCTCCCTGTCGCGGTTTTCCCTTGTGCTATTTGTTGGGAAATATTTCAAACTGATTTCCTGTCAAAAAATGCCCAAAAATATATCTGCACCGCTGCCCAAGGCAAAATAACGTTACACTGTAGCCTACGTCATTTAACGGTGTTATTCAGCCGTTTAATATTTACTTTAATGACCATGCAGGAGTGACAAAATGGCTTTAACTAACATAATGAACTCTTGCTACAGACTGAATAGAAATATTGAAATATTAATCAGACAAGTGTTTGATATTTATTTTGTGTAATTAAATTGTTATGATGTGCAGGAATAAAATTTTATAAATTAGTGAGAATTAATTGACTTATATATATATATAGATTAATTGATACAAAAAAGTATTAGGGGCAACCCTGGTAAATATGTTGAATGACTATTGTTGAAAATATTCCAAGCTTGAGCTTATCAGGGTTTGACTTCATTAAATTCTTTATGATTATAAATCTTACTGTGAAGCATGGTTAAAAAAACCTCTGACGGTGTCGACCTGAACGCCCACACATGGAGAGCATTAAAGAAAGTCAGACTAAGCATATAGCAGAGCCGCAGTCTCAAGGTGATGTCTGTTATTGAATATCCTGGAGTGAAAGTGCATAATTGACACAAAGAAAAATTATATTTTACATGAGAATGGTTTTCACATAAATTAATTTTTTATAATTTTTTAATCTTTAACCTCTTGACCATTTCATTTAACCCATTCTGAGCATTAAGGAGCAGAGGGATGCTGTTAAGGTGTTCAGTGTCTTGCTCAAGGACACTGTGAGTTACAGACAGTAGTAACTGAGGATTTAAACGCCAACCTTGTGATTCGACACGCTCTACCTACTGAGTCAAAACCACACTATGACCACTTGACTTGCCTCTATTGAAACATCTCTGAGTAGCATAATGGATTGTCTACTTTAAATGCTCAGGTTAAAAAGAAGTGAGACGGTTTAGTACAACTCTTTTAAATCAGCCTTTGTGAATGCTCGCTGTGTGTCTCTGCCAACCACTTGAGGCAGAAAAGAGAGTCACATTGAGGGCAGGTCCTGTACAAAAGGGGCTGTGTTGACCTTAACACATGGCACCCAGAAGGCAGCTTAAAACACTCTAAATGAAGGACCCGTCAGATAAGCATTAAATGAGAACACGGTAAGCCATTCTCCATCTCAGTATCCCCCTGAGCCAGGCTGCATTCAGCCTGTGTTCCTGCTTCATGCACACACACACCCTCACTTATGCTTGCATGACACACTGCAGACACACACACACACACACACACACACACACACACACACACACACACACACACACACACACACACACACACACACACACACACACACACACACACACACACACACACACACATATGCATGCAGTCCATCCTGCTATCTCTCTTTCACACATTAGCAAACATGACAGCTACCTTCCCTTTAGTTTTTGTTCTTGCTCTCATATCGTTTTTTACCTCACAATACCAGGGACTCGCTCAAACTGTTTGAAGGGAATTGGTTCACTTTTGGGGAAAAAAGATTCCCCCTTCCCTTCTGTATTGTGCACACACCTCATGCAGAAGCAGTTAAAAATAGAAAACTACATGCTTGACTACAATATGTATACACATTTTTCTGGAGCAAACCAACTGAGTCAGATACAGTGAATCTGATATTAGTGCTTGGTGATGGCCAAAACATATATCCCAATACAGGTCGATTTATATCACAATAACGGAATTTATCACTTTAGAGCATGTTTTCTGGTAGTTTAATAAATAAATAGTC
The DNA here is from genome assembly GCF_027596085.1 of Anoplopoma fimbria. Classification (NCBI taxonomy): domain Eukaryota; kingdom Metazoa; phylum Chordata; class Actinopteri; order Perciformes; family Anoplopomatidae; genus Anoplopoma; species Anoplopoma fimbria. The sequence goes on from NC_072459.1 coordinate 9,330,655, forward strand.
CATCTGAAATAAGAACAAGGTAAAGCATATTGTTGCATACTACTGTGTGAATTATATAATTGACAAATGTGCTGAATATTTTCTCTTTTTGTTCATAACTTTAATACAAAATAACCATAATAGTTTCAAGTGAAATTATAGAGTAAACAAGTAAATAAATAATTCCAGCTGTAAACTGACTATTTTTTATTAAAAATACAGAGTAATTAGATTAAGGCTAGTAAAAAGAATAAGAATAGTTTGACCAGATTTTCTGAGAAATTTTAGTTAGTATGTGCTTGTTATTATCACTTTAGACAATATAATTGTGTATCATGATATATGATTTCATCACCATACATTTCCATTCAAAAAAGATAATAAATTATTTATATTAAAATATCACCCTGCCCTGTCTGATGTGCACTAATGTTCTTTCTCAGTGCATGTACAATTGATTTAGTCAACATTACTTATCTATAATATAGTATAGGTATCAACTATAATGAATTGTTTTTTTTATGTTTTATATGCAGATAGTTGATTAAGGGTTTGTCTTCATCTGTTTATGGTTAACAAAATGATCGTATTTCTCTTAACATTTTTTTATGTGTGTAGTATGTGAATGTTAAGTACTGTTATTACTGGATAATTAAACTAAACATTGCACATTCATGTCCTCACAGGCTCCTGAGCTGCACTCACAGAGGACACAGTCAGTTCCCACAACCTTGAGACTTAAAGCGCTCCGTCCTCCTGCGGTTCAGATCTCTTGGGTGACTACTTAACCTACATCTCGTCCTCTGAGACCACATGAGATTTCAGAGACTGCACCAACACCCGCCCAGACTCCAGCTGCAATATCCATGAATCATTTCCACGAACCTTTTCCAACCAAAGTCCTGCAGAGCCTTGCAGCAGAAATTGCAACTGTGGATTTAAAATGACAATAGCGGATACACAAAATCACTTCCCCACTCTGTTGAACAAGCCAAGTAAAAGATGTAGTGTACAGAGATGTTTTTTAAATGAAGCTGGGAAAAGGTATTACTTTTTCATGAAATGAATTTATTAAATGTGCAGACCTCTCTGGTTGTGACAGTTTATGGAGTTAGTACATGTTTACTTTTCTGCTAACTGTAGCAATTTACTGTGATGGCAGACTACAGTGTGGTTTACATCCATACAACAATTACCTGCATTCTGAACTGGCTTTGAATCATCTCTTCAAAAACCATCTCACTTTCTTTCATGTAGCTTTCTGTGGAGAAGCTACCTCGCCGTTTAGTTTTTCTCTCAGAGGAACAGTTCATGCAGAATTCATCATTATTCTTAAACCTAGCGTCAAAGTTGCTCTCCGTCGCCTTTCTTAACAGATTTCTGTGTAAATTTGTATTATTTAGGAAGCAAATAGAACCACTGAACGTAGCTATTGTTATGTTTGCCTCGCCTGCACACAAAAGGCTATGACATCAGAGCGTCGTCCTCCACACAGTGATGAGCCAATTATCCTGAGATTGCGCCATCTCCACCCCACACTTAGGTGCCTACTGTACATCCACACCTTTCACTCCCCTGAGGCTCCATCAGTTCGAATCTTCACACACAGTTTCTAGGCAGCAGAAGAACCAGTGGCTTTCCTCATTAAGCACTCTTGCTGTTTTACAAAGTTTAACAAATGGGACACTTATCGTGACAGTCCAACAGAGCCGTATTAAAATCTTTGCAGTGGTCATAGGTCCTCCTAAATAATAACATTTTATTAGCTTTTTTAAGTTCAATCTGGAGTTTGGCACAATTGTTCCATTATGTTTGGCATGCACCTCAATTAGACTGATCATTTTAGACATTTTCTAAACTCAAGTTATGAATGATGGTTTATAGCCACAAAAAAAGGAAGAAAAAAAACACACCATATGCAAAGTGAGCTTTCACATAAGGGAAATCGAGTTTGGCTGAATAAGTTTCTCATCAAATATTTAAATATCAGTATTGTACTCCATTTAATCTGCTCTGTGCCAAAGACAATGACTGTGACTACACCAACGTGCCACTGTATATTTATTTTTCTTATACATAAATAAATGAAAAGAATAAGAATTCCCTTTTGGCTTTCACTCAATCAAATATCTGGCATTCAATACTTTCATTTCATATCTCCCTGAAGCCCACACATCCACATAATACCTTCATCTCACACAACACAGTCTCATTATTTATACAGTACCTGTCTGGGAAGGAATATTGGAGATCGGAGTAAATAAGCCACACAGTACTTGTATGGAGGCGGGCAGCACATGAGCATTTACTTTAAAATACCTCTGTGGAGGACAGCTGCCAGGAAGTAAACTGAATCAGTAATGGCCTCCATAACAGGAAAGCCATCCCTGATAACTGTCATTTACACAGCGGAGGACAGATGCTCCTCGTAGTCCTTCTCTCTATCTCCCCTCTCAACCAGCATGGACACGTTTTTAAAAACTGTCCTCTAACATCAAGGACCTCATTGCATACCTGATTTTATTCAATCTAGTGTTTGTCAGGTTAACCTTCAATATTTGTGTTAAAAAAATCCATTCCGAGCATATTTATAAATCACACTGGAGCTCATAATTTGAAAGAGCAATCTGAAGAGCAAAACATCCTCTGTTAAAGGTGTAATGGGAAATACCTGGCAACATACTCCATACAAATAGGGGTTATCATTTCACCTCTACTACTGGGCCCATACAATCTAAAGTCATCGCTTATAAAGCAAACAGCCAAATACTAACAGCAGGGAAAAAATATTACATTTGACTAAACATGCTGCAACTGTGAGAACCGGACAAAATAACACTGTTTTCTTATCATTTTCATGTGTGGAATCGACCTTTAGTTTATATTAGTCACCTTTGTATTAACTCTACCACTTATTTGATTAAATCAAAATTTGCATTAACGATTATCTCTTTCATTTTTTGGAGCATTTGCACTGTATCATACTGTGTTTGACTTATCTCAAAGAGTTTCAGGTAACCAGGTTTGAGGCACAGCAAGACAAAAAAATGAACAACCAACATATTTAATGTATTAAATAAAAACAGTTCTGCATAATGTTCCCAATACCACACATTACTCCTGGTTTAAATTTCCAAACAGTATCTGTTTTCAACAGTTTGAAGAGTGTGCACAATATTGTCTGTAGAGTTCTTGTGTGAAGACCAACACAGAACCATACATTTGCAGAGGACACATTTGTCTCTTCTCCGTCGCTGAGGCTGCTGTAGAAGCTTCTCTGGGGTTTTATGCAGAGACGAGCTCTTCATTGTGGCGTCTCCGTCCGACTGTTGGAAGGCTTTGATTTCAATCGTTCCTCATTAGTGCTTCTATTCGGCAGAATATTGTGTTGGCCATGAAATATTCAACAGTTCCAATGCGAGTTGAAACGGCCTCTTCTGAATCAACAGCGAGCAGTTTTTCTTAAGATCTAAACAAAGTCTTGCGGCATATTTTCCTGTTTACTTTGGGGCGTTTAAAGTCTGTGTGTTGTTTTTTAGGGGGAGGGGGTGATCTCATAAACCAAGCTGCTCTCTGAGGGTGCAAATCAGCCCAAGGTAATGCAAACTTCAATTGTAATAACTTCAATAGAATAAAAAAGCTAAGATCCTGTCATGCTGTCATCTGATAGAATCAAAGCTTTACATTAAAATAACAAATGTCTCGTATCTGAATGTTTTCAGACGCAGAAGCTGTAGAATCTAATTATAAAATAGGCTGTATATGATTCAAAGAGGTAGAAGACACATCAAACCCTGCCTTCATTGATTTATTCAAGGAAAATATCTAACATTTACGATAACAGTTTATTTAATTTTTATTATTATTATCATTAAAATAGGCCAAGACATGCCATGCAAATGGCTGAGAGAATTCATCCAAACGACATTCCCTTAATTTGAATTCCAACAGCGGCTCTGTGTAAGCAGAATAATGTTGTATTGGCTAATGTTTTATGAGCTGCCTAAGCTTTGTTCTGACTATGAATGGACATTATCGTGTGATCAAAAAGAGTCACTGCTCAGCCCAGAATGAAGTTGCTTCCATTGGTATTCAGCTTGTTAAGCTCATCTCTTTAAAATCAGCCTTTAGATTTCCTAGTTTCTTTATTCCATAAAGTCATTTTCATATTAATGAATAGAAGCTATTTCAAATAGCTGGAGATTGTATACGTGCTATGTATCTGGGGGGGGGGGGGGGGGGGGGGGTTCATGCAAATGGCTTTTAGAATGAATCAGATTATAATATGAAGTTATCATATTCGAGTCCAGGCAGTGAAAGTAATTAAAGGTGGTATATGCATATATGCACTTACAATAAGAAATAAGGTAGGAGTGAGGCTTCAGTGCCGTAGGAGCGCATTAAAACTTCAAGCAAGAATATGAAACTGACCACCAGCCACTTAGACATAACCATTACAGTGTAATGCATCGAGAAAATGTACAATGCTCCCACTTATTTTTCATATTTCTTATGTCCAACAATTTATGTGTAGCCTTAGAGAATGATATGTGATGAGGCAGTGTATACTCGCATCACTCACATAGTTAACTTTTTGATGCCTCCACGCCTGCGATAGCTGTGGCCGGAGGTCAAAGGATAAATGTCACTGTGACTTCACGGCTGTCTTTTTCTTGTGATATTTAAGTAAAGCTTTGAGCATTTTATTTTTTCAATTTTGCACAAACGCTGGTCTTTATTATACAGGAATTTATTCGATTTTGGTGGTCAGAGTTTAAACTTTCCTCATTGTGTTCAAAATATTATAATCTGAGTAATAAAATGTTCCTCAAAATGTATTTGCATGTAAAGCAAATTTTTATTATAGTTTAAAGCACTATTATGTGCGGTTCATTTTTTATATGCCTGTGATGTTGAAGTTTTCATCAATTACTTGTTAGCTATAAATCTATTAGCACACTGTAGTCTCTTATTTGTTGCTCAGATTGTTTTCCTTTACTCAGGATATTTTATGATCCTTGTTATGTTAGCAAATGCTCAAATATGCCCTGTATGTTTGCACTATACTGTAGCATTAACTCATCCACAGTCGAGTGCATCTCCTTTAGGGGTTGTAAATATAATAAGCACACAAAGAGACACTTTTCCAGCCCAATACCCACAGCAGCAACAACAGAGACAGTTCACTGAATCGGTCACGTCAACGATCACATTAAACGCAGCCAAACACAAAACTCAAACGCTCACCGGTCCGTCCTCAGCCCCTCCTGGCAATTAGGACTACAAGCCTGAGGGAGCGCTTGACAGACGTGAGACTCTGCTGCTAATGAGGTTCTGCTGACCACCAGCTCTTTTCATGGCATTTAAAGCAAAAACACACTTTGAGCCTCATCTCGTCATCCGTCCTCTCTCTCTCTCACACACAGAGCCAGGAAGAGGTTGATACAAATCAGTGACTAAATGCTCAAATTATTATTAATTAATTATTAATTATTTTGTACAGATTAAAATAGAGGTTAACAACGTCTGACCCCTCAGTATGAAGTAATCATGTGGGTGATTTGTGAGAACAAATCATTCAAAATGACAGAAAGCCATACAGGAATTTAGTCTAGTGGGTCATTTTTGGTTTAATTCTCAAACGTGATATTATCGTAATATTTTGGTTTCCACTTGAGTACATCAAGATGACAACAATCTCTTGGTCAATATATTGAACCTCTGTAAAAGACAGGTTGTATAAATGTGATCTCTTTAAACAAAATACTACAAAATTTAACACTATGCTAAAAAACAGCTCGAAGTAAAACACCTATCTCCCTGAGGTATGGGTGCCTGGGTGTTTAATCTTGAATGGCCACCAGCCCACCTCAACCAGGTTACTGTGACTAGAATAACAAAAACACAGAAGCTGTGGTTAACATATCATAAAGACATTCATGGTCCCCAGAAGAAGAATCCTGATTTGTTTATCCCCTATCTTTTTAATCTAGGGACACAATGAGGTTGACATCTTTGGCTGAAATGACATTTTCTATAGACATTCAGGGTTTTCAGAGTATGAACCCTCTGTGATCTGCTAACTGTTCTTGTTGCCCCCGTAAATTTACATTTATGCTTTTTAGGAAAATGGCTTTTTTATTAATTGTCATGCAGATTGCCATAAAGACCTTCACGTTTCCTTCCATGATAAATTCTTATAATTTTGGTAATCCTCTGATTTTTAATCTAGCGCCAACATCAGGTCAACATTTCAATTTGTCCAATAATTTGATTCGTGACTGGATACCTGCAAAACAACTGTAATTCCCATCAACCACAGCTGTACTTCGTGTTAATGCTAATGATCAAATGGTTACCATCCTCCACATCTGTATCCAGATGTGGAGGATGGTAACCATTATACCTGGTAAGCATCAGCATGCTTCTTTGTGAGCACGTTATCATACTGTCATTGCCCTTTCGCTCAAAGCGTTGCTGTGCTAAAGCACAGCCTCACACAGCAGTTAGCATCGCTGTAGTCTTTTGTCTCGATATTTTCTCTGACATACTGAAATCAACGTTTTCAGGATGGTAATACAAGGTCAAGTCTAAAAGTTTGCATGTCCTGATGAAGTTAGACACATTTGTTGGTAGTTAGGGGTCAGCCATATCAATAATCGTAATTTTCAGAGTATTACAGCGTATACAGCCTGTGCCCTTTGAGCAGAGATTATTGCATATGTCAGTAAGACAGATACCAGAATGCAATGCAGAGGAGAGTCAGGAGGTTATTTATTTATTTAAGTCTCTAAGTGATTTACTTGCGAGTCGATCTGGCGGAAACGGACTTGTTCTGACAGCCTCTTAATATGGCAACACTCAGACATCAGGCAATGGACTGACCACGTAAAAACTGGACCGCGCTGCAGGAACTCAAACTCCCTTTTATCCTTTCCCCTCTTTCACTCCATCATTTCTCCCAGGCTCTCGTTTTCTTTTTTATGGCATTCTTTTGTTGCTGTTCTACTTCATAGTTGAATTTATTAATTGCTTATTGTGTGTGATGCATATGCACTAAACAGTGTATGTACCAGAGGTTTTGTTCAATGACCAATGACTATTGTACCATGATCAAGATAGAAAAAAGGGGAAAAGATTATTAGCAACACACATTGTACTTTTTCTCTTGCCTTTCTTCTCACAGTTTCTTCAACTCTCTCTCTTGTTTGGACTCAGTGTAATGCAATAAAATAGCACATCAATCCCAAAACCATGTGTCCCCAGAGGGAATGCCTCACCTTGTCTTTCAAGGCTACACCAGTTATGATTGACAAGCCAACAGCATCCCCTCTCCCCACAGACAGTGAATGACACATTGAGTGCAGAGAGAAATCCATAAATAAATAAACTTTTGTTGTGCGTACTGCTTTCACAAAGTGACTTTCACATTCACGATGCAGATTCATCACATGTGCTCTCTCTCAGGTCATCAACTTTCATTGGACTAGCGGTTGTTTGTATTCAGTGATGTCTTATGTGAAGATTTGATAAGGCATGTGCAATAATGGCAATAATGCAAATATTCAAAATGAACTCAAATATGTTCAAGATTACAAAATCCTTTAGTCAACACTGCATACTGCATCAGTATTAGCTTATTTCGTCTTTCATGGAGGTTTTGGCATGGTAGTAATATCTGATCCTCTCAGTTGCTGTTCATACTTTAGTGTATCTGTGGTAGGGCATTCGTGGAGCACCCCCATTTATTTTCTGTTGCAGGAGCCTCCAGTACCATGAGAAACAAATTGCTGAATTGATGGGATTGGTTGGCCGACCAAACGCCCACTCAAATTCAATTTCAAAGTACAGAAGGGCACTTGATGTCCATTCCTCTATCTCAGTCCGAGTGGAGATGAGCAGGGAATGAATTTTGACAATGTCATCTGCAAAACATATTAGTAGTATACATTCAACCCATATTTCATGCACATTGTTCACGCTTCATGCTAGTGTAAAAATGTCTGATACATTTACAGATGTTTACAACACCGCCTCAGGCTTTTCTTTTAGAAGGAAGTCAAATCGGTGTTCAAGCCACTCACACAAGTTGACAGCTCTCAGAGAAAACATTAACATACAGTTGCATGAAATGTAATAATGTGCTCTGAATGTTTTTGTTGTGTCCGATGTTACATCGGAATGGAAATGAATTGCCACTCTTTGGTAGAAGAGATTTACCCAGTAAAAACTCAAGTAGATGCTAAGTGTTTGTGAAGGAGGGGGACAGCAAAGGAAGGAGCAGAGCCCATGCACGCTGTCTTCACTCAAAGAGGACATCTTCACCTTTTCCATCTCTACGTGTTGAGGCTGAAAACAACAACGTGGCTGATCCTTAAGCATCGCTCATTATGAGTGAGTGGAAAATAACTCTGATAATCAACATTTAGTTATCAAAGGGCTTGGCAATAACAGTTGCCAGCCATTGGCAACATGTATATGCCTTTGTTTTGCTTCAGTAGCAACAGCTTCTTAACATATTAAAAGTAGGGATAGCAAACAGCAAAATGTCCACCACTAAATACATATCTTTAAAATATTTGTTGCATTATTGATATATACATATTGTTGTTATAATAAGAACTGGAACCAGGCAGTGCTACACGTGTGTTGATGGGGGCTTTAGAGACAATGACAAAGCAAATTAAGTTTGAGGGGTGAAAAGTTTGAAAAACCCTTCAACATCACAAATGAATGTTCAAATTGATTAAACTGACGAAGAACCAGATGAACCTGAACGAAAACCAAAAAGGACATTTTGTGAAGTCTTTTTCGATTACTCTATCAAAGATTTTATTCTTTAATGTCACATTTTCATTATTAAGCTGGAGTATAACTGCATGGTATCCTAATTACTCAAAATATAAGGTGTCAAAAATGGCAACCATATTTTTAGTTTCGGCAACCAACGGCGGATGCTTGGTTGCCAGCCTGGCAACCACTTTTAAAAGTTAATGTTAAACCCTGCATCATCCGTGACTGTTTTAATTGATTGGCTTTTCATTCAGTTTAGTTAACAGAGGTGGTTGTGGGTAAAAGGTCATGTTGGAATACATTTAATCAATACAGGTATAGCTGATGTCCACAGGCAGTTTGGTGACCCATGAAATGAGATTTAGCCTTTGAACTGCCTAATGAGCTAAACTAATGTGTTTGATTGTTAAGCTAAACCAGAACCTGGAGATTAATCATTTACCTTTGTTGATCAGGGTTATCAATGTGTTGATAAATGAATCATTTTATACACTCATGTATGTTCTATATTCAAACAAATCACTGTTAATTCCTCTTTTGAGGAAACATGTTGATACTCTCAAAGTTCTCAATTTGTAGAAATTTAAAGTAAACCTGGTTAGAATGTCAAGGTAAAGGTTCAGATTACTTTTACATTGCTATTTATATTTTTATAACTTGTCCATGTTTGTCCATACATTATTATTTCTTATTTCCACCCCCAGCCCCCGTTATTCACCAGTATGAAACATTGACACATCTTCTGCCTATCTCCAGAAATAAACTTTTCCACATCTAATGTTTCTTTAATTCCTCTCCAAATCCTTCATGACTTATTCAGTTTTTGCTCCATTACTTTTTTAAATATGTGCTGTCACAGGATTTTTGTAGTCCCTTGAAAATAAACATTTAGACAAACATATGTTATTCTCAGAGCTGATGAACTCTCATCCTCAGAAGTACAAACAAAGGGGCTCTTGTCAAACGAAATTAACCATATGGCATTTTGGATACAAAATGTAGTTTTTTATCCAAAGCCCAATGGCTCCACGTCTGTGGAGGGAGGTAGTTATCCTTAAGTAGATAGTGCTCATTGTGAGCTGATCAATACTTGGCAAACCAGCAGACCATTAAGTGGTGGGAAAATAGCACAATGATGAACTAAAACCGATACGCAGCTTCAGATACTTCAGTGTTTTTTTTTTACTTAAATTGTTCTGCACAGCTCCCCAGGTTTAAGAATGGAGCCAAGATGAAGCAGTGAATGTAAAAGATGGGACTGATTGCAAAAAATTATAAAAAATGAAATGTTTTCCTCAAAAAGAAAAAGAAATATCCATAATTTTTACTATCGATGGAGGATGAAACATACATTACATTACATTACAGTCATTTAGCAGACGCTTTTATCCAAAGCGACTTACAATCAGTAGTATATTACATATCAATATATACATACTCAGTATGCTGTCACTTAAACAATGAAGCCGTAAGTGCGCACTGAAAGTCTTGAAGGGTATAGCCCAATGCATTCCATCTCGTGGTCATTATACTTGCAAACAACGTTCTTGTTTATCATAATAGCCAAGGATGCCCCGGTCAGACAAGCTTGTTTATTTCTCCTTGTCTTTGGCTGAGTGTCCTCACTTGATAAATATCCCATTAACTCTTCTGTTCCACTTAGCAGTCTGGCCATGTGGGACTCCACTTTAGCCACACACACACATACACACACAGTTAAACATGCTCATGTTCATCTAAATGTTCATGTCAAGCCTTGCACACACAGGGCAGTCACACACACACATATCTCGTTACTGATCTCTCTCCATTTAACCACACACAGACACACACACACACACACACACACACACACACACACACACACACACTGCTGATAGACTGTATATTTTTGGCATTCCCATGGGACTGTTTGGGCACCTAGTTTGCAGTATTATGTATTACCTCCCTGCAGGCAGATCTCTCAACATGTTGCCAAAGTCCCCTTCACTATCCCCCATTACTACCCCCACTGATGCCCTTTTGTTTGCTAAATAAGTATAGAGAATGTTTAATAAAGCACACAGTGTGCATTCAAACCTGTGTCTCGGCGGCCATCGATCTTCCATGCTGCCCAGGATTTAGGAATAAGAGGAGAAATTAATTTAGTGTCCCTGTCACAAGAGCGAATCAAATTCGGCAGCAGCGGGCACACTCAGTTTATTTATTGCGTCTTTCTTGGCTCCATTTTGCTTTCAGAAGATAGGCGGATCCCTGAATGGAAAGAGGGAGGATAAGAAATGTTATTCCTATAGTGTGATGTGGGTTGTAAAATTGTGACGCTTCATAAACGATAATGATACTGAGGGAAAGAGCAACATATGTCACAGCTGGCTAATTATATGGTAACTTGGTCATAGATTTACTTATTGAAAGAAAAATCAGTTTTTTCATGAACTTTATGTGCAGAGGGCTTGACTTGTGTGTCGGTGGGTGATTTTGGTCAGGATGAGTGATGGTCCCCTGCTCCCAAACTGTCAACTATGTGGGCTAACCCACACAAACAGGGATGTTTCTGTCAGGCTTCTGTGCATGAATACAAGAATCAGCAAGAGCAGACTTGAGGATATTGCACTTGTATGTGCACAATAACAAAAACACATTCAGTTTAATCAATGTATGCAGTTGTGTCATTGAATCTGTGTGTGAAAAAACAACAGATGCCGATCTATCAACTTTTGGATGTAAATTTATTATTGGGCAGGAGAATTAAAGCACCTGGCAGAATGGAAATGGCCCTGGAGAATTGCAAAAACAGAGACTGGTCAAATGTGTTGAAGATGCCCATGATTATATTTAATGCTGTGGAAAGGTTGGCAATAATGTTTGGCTAAGAAATAACTAAAATCAGCAAAGTAAGCCCACCCATCCTTTTTTATCACTGTTAGCCAATGCATGTCATAGTACTTATTACTACACACTGTTCATATATTATCAATATAATTTCCCCCTCACTCATCTGTCCTTTTTGTTCAGTGGCTAAGAGTGCATCAAATGTGCAGTATTGGCACCTTACATTAGCACAGCTACACTAGAAGTTTGGATGACAGGTCTTAGCTTCCCAGCTGGGGTTAGCTCAACTTAAATCTTGGCACTAGTTAAATATTTAGCTCACTCTGTGGTTTGATACGGACCTCAGATGAGTCTGTGTCACATGCTTCGTCCAAAATTACTATTATCAGTGCATAGCCATCAGGCAAATGACTGTTTTACAGAATTGGGGTTGAGCCCCACTTGCTAAGAGGGTGCCACTTTAGAGGATCAGTCCGGGCAGCAGCGGTCTCTTTATCTTTTCTCTCTTTGTCGGTCTCTCTCATTCTCTCACTTTACCACACAGCCAGACTCACATGTTCACATTAGAAAAAGCCGTTTAATAACCATTTATGTACTTTATATGTCTATTCCACAAAACATTTGCAGTTTGTGGCCTGCAGCGCTGCCCGCTGTTTCATGAACAGTAAATGTTCTGTCCTATTCAATCAGTAGTAATTTTACTTTCTTTTTCTGGAGGCGGTTTCTTGGTATGATATTACAGCATGTAATCAGCTCAAATGAAGTTTGATTGCTAGAAGTGAATATTAACTTTAGAGGCTACGGCAGGAGGTTGGCTGCCAATACAACAGTTGAAAAGTGGGCTGAGACCACACAACCATGGCCTCTGACTGCAGAGCCCCTTTTGAACCGATACAGAAAGTATAGCAGACAACACTTCAAATATTATAAGGGATGAAATATTTAGTATTCTGGAGATGCGCCATCACAGCAGAGGTGTCGTGCCCTGCGTAGATGCACAGTTCACACACACACACACACACACACACACACACACACACACACACACACACACACACACACACACACACACACACACACACACACACACACACACACACACACACACACACACACCAGTGAAAATAGAAATGGAAATGCACAGAAGATCCTACAGATCTTCCACTATGCTCGTGTCTGCACTGCAGATCTGACTTATGAGAGGAAGCTCATACTGCACGTTATGTTAGGGCTTGCGAACATGTAAGGATGAATGTGGCAGTGAGAAGGATGTGTTTCGGTTTTGCTTCCATCCTTTGCTCATCACAGAGCCAGCTCACTGTTGCATGAAGCCCGTTGTGTGGCAATTCAGTCTGATAAATGCGGTCAGAATGCTTGATAATGGCATTGATCCTCTCTGGTCTGATTGCGTTTCCATCGGGTCATTTGTAGGGCCAGCCCATCAGTAACGTGTCTTTTTGGGCTGGAAATGCAGCATGTCATTAGACTTCTCTGTGGGGGGGGCTGCTCACATGCTCTCTGGTCTCTGCCAGCAGAAGGTACTGCCACATTTCACTCCAATTAAGGCAGATTTTAAATATTGCTCTTAATGTAGTAAGGAAAGTAGCCCAGCTGTCTCTCTCTGCGCCATCTCCCCAGCCTGGGATATGTAGTCTTATGTAGCCTCAACAGTATATTTCCTTATAATAACAGAACAATGCATAAACACATCAAATGTGTTTTTATAGCCAACTTTACAACAGTAAAGCAAAATGATATTGATTAGCTGTTGTTTGCTAACTTCATTCACCGGAATTCATGAGTTGTTTAGTTTTTCATCTGCCCCAGAGAGATCTCTTTGGTTTTCCTTTTTCAGCGGTAGGCTGAGCTGACAAACAGGCATGCTTTATATACAGTCTACTTTAGATCCATAATGTATTGCCTCCACAGAATACACACAGGTTAACATCATGCCCTACATAAAGCTACTCACCTCTGCACCAAGCACACACTTGTCACATGTTTCTAATTCAGTGCAGCCTTGGGAGCATTAGAAATAAATTGGATTCATTTTTCAACTTGCACAGGCTTCGTGTCCAAGACAGTCAATAATCTGCTAAATACATGCTGTTAGAAGTCCAGGTCTGGTGCTGTAGCTTTGGCTGCAAGTCATTATTGGAGCCCTCATGCGCCACAGAACTATTGGCATGTGGACCCGACATGGGGATTAGATCAGAGTGCCAGAGAGCCTGTGAACGCAGGGGAGATGTAGGTTACAAGACCCGTCCACTCTGTGTTTCTGTGGAGGGAAAGTGTAATTGTTCTGAGAGGTTGTCATGGTCTACCTGTACACCAAGGTGCCTTTACTTTGACAACCACTCAGAAGGAAGGGGAATGAAAAATTGTTATTGTACTGGAAATTAAAACCGGTATATCTGATACACCTCCTTGTGAGCAGGTTGCTTCGCCAATACGCAAGAGAGGTTTAGGATGAAATCAAGTAGGAGGACATTCAAGGTTACTGCATCATATTTCATCTTTATCTTACAATTTGTTTAACCACTGAAAAACGAAATGTTGTTAAACTCCATGGGCCTCTGTTGGTAATATTGGCGAGACTGGAGATCATATTCTCTCAAGTCATCAATCAGCGACCGTATGATCAATCACAAGTCAACTACACCTTAGCGGGTATCACCTTATTGGATCATCTATCACATATAATTGCATGCTGTGTTTGCGAGCTGTAGTCCATGAATTATACACTTAAAAAGTCCTCCAAGATGTGACAGAGAAAGACAAAACTCTTCAAAGTGTTGCTCCAAATAGATGTGCAGCGGAGGATATCTTTTGGATGTAACAAGGATGACATTCACAGCCACAGGTTTAGGTGTCCGCATGTCCCAAACCTACAATGAATCCTTTTACTGTGCTGATAAAGGAAAGTGAAATGATCAGACGCCGTAGTACACCCACAATAAATCAAAAAGCAGGAGTTGGATGAAAAAGAAGAGAGAGGGAGATTTGGGGGTTAAATCGGTGAACACGGCCCCGGAGAGGAGAAGAGGAGGAGGAGGAGGAGAGTGGGAGGACTAATTGTCTTTGTAGAGGTTCATAAAGTGTAGGGTCATTAGTGTTAATCATGCCGTGCTGTCACCTAGGCAGCTGTGATTATCTGACTGCTATTGTTGCCGCTGCTATCATCCTCCTCACGCTATAAGTGCTCTCTGTCTCTTTGTTCCCTTGTGTTTCTGGACAGCTCTTCTTTTCACCTGCGTCCGTCTGCCCGTCTTTGTTGCTTTCAGACTATCAAGAGTTTGCTTTCTCACAAACCCGCTTGCTATTGTCCATTTGTCACTTCTCTCCCTCTCTCTGCATAATTACATTTCAACCAGGATGTCAACAAAAGTGCTGGGTATTGTTAAACTATCGCATTGGTTGATGGGTCTACAACATTTTGTTTGTGTTTGTGTTTGTGGATGACCCTGTTTACCCTGAACACCCAAAGCATTACTAATGTATGTACAGTCAATACAGTAGCACAGACAGCGTAATATGTCTTCATATTGAGGTTTTAACGTCTGTTCCCGAGATGCAACTGTCAAAATTGTCCCAATCTAGCTGTGTGAGTGAGCACAGATGTATTAGCCTGCATACCTGATTAAAGCACGTGAACCGATCTTATGTTGTTGGTTATTATTTCATTTTTTTACACACAGCTAATGTTAAAATGCTTAAATGGCAGAAATGCATTAGCAGGTAGCGACTCCTGCTACTGCTCTGCTCCTTCTTGAATCTCTGCTGCTTTTCACTTGTGACGTTCCCCCCCAGAGTCATTGAATAGAATTTCGTAATTGATGTGACATAAGTTGGAAAATAAAACCCACTTGAAACAATTTCAGTATATTTCCATCACTCTTTGAAACTGCCAAATAATGTCATTCCACATAATACAGAGCAGCTCTTTATCCATTTATCCTCACTACATTGTGACAGCAATAACGCTGTCAGGACGGCGCTGTCCAAGGTGCTGGAAAATACAAGCTCCCTAGATAGCTCTCTGGCAGCACCCGCCTGACAGACACAGGCCCGGCGCCAGGATGAATATGCAATAGCTTCAGAAAGGCTAAATAACAACAAAATAAGCTACTGTTTAAATAATAAATTTATTAGAGCACTCACAACAGATATTCAGAACCAGCAGGGGAGGGAAAAAGTTTTACCATTTCATTTTCATGTTATTTCGTATGCATTTACAAATAACATATGCCTGTCACATGTGCAGCCCACCCTTTGGGAAGAGTCCTGATGGTTGCTTTTGATACTTATTTAATCATTTATCCTGTGTGTATGTGTGTGTATCTGTGTGTGTGTGTGTGTGTGGCATTACAATGTATGTCAACCATAGCAGGATGTTAAGGCTAAGTACCCAGAGCGTGCATAGGTATCATCTATATAAGTACAGAGCACTTAGGTGTAAAAGGGATCTCTTTGGGAAAAGTCTGATCCCTGCAGCCATAGTCTTCTTGAACAGCAGACCCCTATGAAGAGACCTGAGTGTGCACTGTTGTATGTATTGTTGTCTGACATGTACTGTGCTGTGGAAGATACAAATATACTTGTGTCAACATAAATATAAAAAAGACAACAAACTCTGTAGAAACCTAAAAATACAACATGACACAATGACAACTGTTTTAATTCAAGGTTACAGGCATCGAGTTAAAGTGGATGTGTTCCCTGTATGTTTAGAGTACTGTGCAACAGCTTGATGGATAAGCTTAACCTCGCACTCCCTCTGGCAAACACACCTGAACCACAAACGTCTGCTCTGCTCCGGCAGCCCGGCGGTTTCTTTTTGTTCCTCTCCTCCAGCGAGTGAGCCATAAACCGGAGACAATAGGTTTAATGGGATTATAAAGGGCATCAGAGGAGTTTCCATGGATCACAAAGCTCGCAACTGATCCATAGGGTGAATGCCAAACGAGACAGTCAACATGGTTGGATAGGTCTCTGCTTCCTGTAACAATATGCTGACCGTTCATTTTGTCTAGTTGGAGTAAGCACCCTCGGGACCTGGGGACCTTGCGTGGAGGGTCAGGAAGAGGGTCTGGGTCGATGTTCTGGGGCCCCCGAACTGAAAACCCAATTATCCCAGCATTTCAGTCAGGCTTAATTAGGCTTGTCTGATGTGCAGCGGATTCATTATGTTTCTAATTAAGTGCCTATCAGCCCCATAGAAATAATGTCTTTATGGTACATCAAAACCAAGCTGCACTCTGCTGACATGATTGCAAAACTGTCCTTCGGCAATCTTCCTGAGTGGGTGGTGGCATGGAGGTTGTCGTCTCCTTCAGGAGAGGCTTCTGTGCTGTGGATTGAGATGGAAGTCTTTCTCAAAACATAGTATGAGATGTTTTTAAAAAAGTAGAATTGATGTTCATTTTCTATCTCAGTGAATCATCTCAACACCGGGGCTTCTAATCTAAAACACAGAACTTCTGTTGGAAAATGTCTGGTTCTCAAACTTTGTGTATGGACAGCATTTAGATTTTATCTCAGTTGATAAATGGATTTCATGATTTACATTGTAATTATACTGTATGGTTTGCATAGTATACAACATCTGTACAGATCATTCTCATTTTTAAATGTCCAAATATTCAAACACTTTGCAGAACAAAGCTCATGAATCGTAAACCCTAAAACATAGATAGAATTATTTGACTTATTTCATATATGTTGTGCAACTTAACAGTGGACAGGTGGAGACCTTTACAGGGAGACATTACTGAGACTGCATAAGTCCTTCAGATTGACTGCAAGTTAAATATCTCCTGTGTTTCACAGGGGAATTGGCAGCTTTTTTTATTTTGGAACCTCTGAAAATGTGACACTTTACTCAAAAATAATTCCTGAGTTGATTCAAGGACAAACAAAAAGTAAGAGGGCTGGCAAAGTCATTTTGACCTGAGAAAAGTTCCCCAATCTTCGGTTATTCTCTTCAAAACATCGACTTATTCATGTTCATTCATGCACAAATGCATCACCAACAATGGGAACGGCACCTTGGCAAAGATGTAAAGCATAAACGATAATCAGACACTGCAAAACATGGCACAACCACTCAAACAAAGCGGCATCGCTAGTGGGGCTTTTGACCCTTTATACACTTCATGAATTTATGTGCCACTCTAGAGAAATCGAAAATAGAGTGCTTTGATTTGTTTAAGGCGACGACTAGAAGGGGAACACAAGTTCCGGATGAGGAGCTACTAACTGCTGCTGATTTAAATATCTCACAGGATGAGGTACTCCAGGGACAAATGAGGGCTCAGGAGGAGAGAATGTGTGGAAAACATTTGGATTGCAGACAGAGGGGTGCGACATGTACAGTAGCAGCTCTATGAAGAAAACATTTAAAAACCAGCCACCTTTTAGGAGAGTCAAGAAATTATATAAATTATTGATTACCTACTCTCTATATTAAAATTTTACATACATTTGAACATAGTTTCTAGTTTTCAAGAGTTTTTTTTTTTTTTTTTTTGAATAACATTCTTGGCCGGATATTTGAGGCTTGTACAGTGGCTTTTCTAGGAATTGAGCACATTAGGGTCTCCGTAGGGGGGTGCGGGGGGATCATACCCTTGATAAACAAGCTCTATTTTGATGATTTTTTATTACATTTTCCAGATTAATTTGATGTTTAAAATATCGATAGTCTTTAGTAGTGTTATATTAAGTAGAGACAGAATACTTCACAATTGGTATCACATTTATGACTAGAGTTGGAAAAACTGTTCTTAAATGCCTTTATTATAACAGTGGTGGAATGTACATTTATGTACTCAATTACTGTACTTAAGTACAATGTTGAAGTACAGTACAGTTCTACTTCACCACATCTCAGAAGGTAATATTGTTTTTGTCAGATTCAGATCAAAAATACAAAATATATGTATTATCATAGATTCACTCACCATTAAAAAATAACTCCTCCTTTACCAGCTGCCACATTAAAGTGATGAACACATTAATGCATCCACAGTTGTAATCCAATAACATTATGTATGCATTATGAGTACTTTAACTTTTGTTTCTTTAAGTAAATTGTAATGATAATAAGTTTTCTACTTTTATCAGGTAATATTTTGAATGGAAGACTTTTAATAGTAAAGTATTATTACTTTAATTTGAGTAGAGATCTGAATATTTCTTCCACCATTGTATGTTAACAGTAGTTTATTGAAGTGGTGAAAGGGTTTAATTTCACTCACACAGTTTACAGATACAGTTCATTTAGTGTAATGTGTGCACGGTTTACCTCATCTGTTTAAGTAATCTGATGCTGCCTGTGTCCCTTTTCTCTCTCCATCATCTGCTTCTGTCTATCTGTCTGTCCGTCTGTTTCTTTCTGAATTTTCACTTATAGTAAAATGAGTAGTTTTCTGTTTAAGTTCATTTAGAATGTGAGGTTAGTAAATGTGTGCATGTACATGTATGCAAACACGTTTTGTCGTAAAAGCTGGACTCACCTTTTGTTATAAACAGCCTGTCACGTTAAAAAGGAACAAGAGGAGCTGCTGTGATGGCCATTACTGAAGTCCCCCAACTCCACCAGCAATGTTTTCAGCACCAAAGTTAATACACTTGCAGCCCATGTTAGCTCACTCCCAGCCTTACCTGAGTGGACGGTCCTTCAGCGCTGTTGTTCTGTTGTGTAGACCACTCTGGAGTCACCCAATGTGATGAGAAAATGAGAAAAATCAATATCAATATGGCTCTTGTGATAGTGACCAGTGTTCCAAACAGGTTTCTGATGATAGGACCTTTTCTTTTATCACTGGTTGATCAATGGCACATAGTTATGACAACTGTTGTTTTTAACACCCAATAAGCATTGTGGTAGAATATATTATTCAATCACAGCATCATTGATCCACTGTGAATTTATGAAATATGAAACAGTTTCGTGTCCATGATCATTTGAGCGGCACAAGTCATAAAATACTTTGAATGGCTCGCAGAGGAAATGTCAGTGTTTACATGTGGACATTCATTCATATTTATGGCTAACGGAAAAAAAGAGGCCCAGGTAAAAATGTGATCAGTAAAATATTTTATGCATAGTCTGTCACAATGATTGACAGGGTCTGTCGCACTTGAAGGCAATATATCACTCAGGAGCCCTGCTTTGCATTCAGTAAGAAGAGTCACTGTGCATTTAATTGTAAATCCTTCTTGCAAGGCACTTAGCTCTGTATATCTGTGTGTACGTGTGTGTGTGTGTGTGTGTGTGTGTGTGTGTGTGTGTGTGTGTGTGTGTGTGTGTGTGTGTGTGTGTGTGTGTGTGTGTGTGTGTGTGTGTGTGTGTGTGTGTGTGTGTGTGTGTGTGTGTGTGTGTGTGTGTGTGCAGCTGCTGGGATTTTATTTTATCGTCCAGTGGAGCAGAAATATGGGAGGCAGTTGGAGAGCATTGCTGCTGGGAGACATTAAGAGGAGCTGTGCAGGTATCTCTTGGGGGGATGAAAAGGTACTGGGAGGCAGGTGATTGCCTGTATGGCCCCAAACTGTACTTTAAGTTTGTCCCAGTCAAAAGATGATTTCTTCCTCTGTGAAAGCACTTGGTAAAAATATGGATAAAAATAGGCTAACTCTGAGTTGTATGAGGTGGGTTTTTTTGGCGGCATCAGCATGCAAACAAGGCACCAAAAACAGTTTTACAGCTGTCGTCAAATATCTGACATCACTCTTGGTGGGGGTGGCTGTAATTTGTGAGTGGAAAAATGTCAAACCGGGAAAACTAGAAGGCAGACTATAAGTTTATATGTGAAGAAGTGTTCAGCCCTGACCGCTTAATAGTCCAGAGACAGTGAGTGAGAGCAGTGGTGTTATTTTTCATCTTTTTGACAGAGGGCTCGACAGTGTTTTGAGCTGTCATTGTCAATATTTACTATACACAAGGCAACGCTGTCGGAGTGATTGAGTGGGTTGTCATAGAGATTCACAGTCCTGATAGGTCATTTTGATTGAGTAACTCCAAACTGCAATCAATAATGATTACTGAGTTATTGACAAGCCAATTGTTTCTGATTTACGCATAGATATCCATTTAGAGAAAGATTTATCATGTCTCAAAAACACACTGTTGGAGATCTGATATTTGAATGAAAAAAAACAATGATGTTATTGTAACCATAAACACTTATTAGATATTCTCACTGGATAATGGGTTTGATTGTCTGTGATTAAAGAGGAGCAGGACACAATGCAAAGCCAGCTTTATGTAAAAAAAAAAAAATGTGCACATTATTGGGGATGGTTTTTTATTAAACAAAAACAGATTACAGCAAATGGTAGAATTTAATATTTAAATTAGGGCACAATCTCGTGAATATTGACACAATCATTTAATTTTCGTTTTCCCTTGGATCAACAATGCCTGTGTGACAACTTAAACCAAAAAGTCACTTGTGATGTTGACTCCCTCTTTAAGGTTGAACCACATTATTTTTGAGTATATTTGATGAATGTGGCCGTTGATACACACAAACGTAATAAATGGGTTTTATTTTATACATCATTTTGTGTCTTTTTATTTTCATTTTTGTGTTGTTTTTTGTGGAGCCACAATGATAAAGGCTTTACTGACACTTGTTTATATATATTTCTTAGCTTTTGTATTTAGGATGGCAGACTTCAACAAACATATTTAATCAGCAGGTGTTTCTCCTTGTACTGACATTCATCTTTAAAATTGGATTCGGATAATCCAAAGGATTATCTGCTCCTGGTGATGTAATGATGCTCTCAAAGCTCACAACAAAATAGATCCTTCAGATGGAAGCCTGCAGAACCAGTGAGGTTGTTTTTGATTTTGGGGGAGTTTGAGTAGCTACAGTTTGCATAGTGTGGTGTTATTGCTACATCTATTATGGCCCCACAGTAAGACCCAGGCCATGCATCATTCATGACCAACAGTTGGTTTTCAGATTTCAAAATGTCAAAACATTCATGTCCAATAGCAGGACACCGGTTGTTTTGCTCTTTCCTGGAAAGAAAAAGAAAGCTAATTTCTATTGCAGCAGCCACATTGAGATGTACAATCTCCAGTAAGACCAGGGTTATGTTGTAGTTAAAAAAACATAGTTTGTTTCTTTTCAGCATGTCCCCAGCCCACATTGGCAATTTGTTCCAACTTTTCACTCATGCATAGGAAATCTCACCTCAGAAAGCAAAGAAGGTGTTTCTCATTTTCGCTGGGCAGAAACGTGCCTGACATGGAATGCATTTGACACGTAAAGAAAATAATCACATCTTCTAGGTACTGACCACACTCGTTCCCCATCTGACACAAGCATTAAACAAATCACAAATACATTGGCCACTGAAAGTGGACCTTGCCAAGTTGTGTTTTTTCAGTAACAGCAATCTTACCCGTCAGTCTTGCCATGCTTGTCTGTTTTGATTGCTGTGATGGTGAGGGACTAAAATACGTTTCATGTAGGCTACAAGTTATCAAGAACAAAATTACCTTTCTTTTTGTAGAAAATAAACATGTGGGGTTGGAGATTGGAGACATAATACAATTCTAACACTTACTCTTTTGAAAAGTCTCAATACACTCCAAAGAAAACCTATTGCTGACTAAAAATGTTTTATATAAAAGTATTATTGCTTAAAAGCACTAAAATATTTAATTAGTGAAGCACTGGACATATTGAACCAACAACAGCACATCTCATGCTTCAATCAGATCCTGAAACAAATGGTGCCTTACTTTCTGACAGTTAAGACAGTGACTGAAGAAACTGAGATTCATTAAGCAAACACAGCTGCCTTTTACTCAAAAAATCTGGAAAACAAACCATGTGCCGTTTCATTTTACACCTCATTTAGCAAGCTAAGCAGATAAACCATTATTGCCTGGCGGCAGAGGACTAGCGGGCCTCTGAATAAAACACTGCTCGGATGGTGACAGAATTAGCACAGTTAAGTGTTTCACACTCCAAAGGTCAGGAGCTTGTGGTGATTGAATATTAGCTTGTGTAGCACAAATGAAATGAATTACCTTTGTGCTTCATGGAGGGAGATGAGAATACAGAGAGGAAAGAGAAAGACAAGTAAATATGTTCGTCTGCTGGTCATTTTCTGTTATTACCACCTAATAACATCAACATCCTGTGTTCTTTCCTTACCTGGACCTCATTACACATGAAAACTCCTTTCCAGTAACAAGAATCTTAAGAAAAGGATGCATCATGCTGTGTTTCACATTTCCCCTTTGTTGTGTTAACAAGGCTGTCATGTGTCCTCCACACTCATTGCCAGTTTGCTTCTGTGCCGACTGTTCCTTCAGTCTTCGGCCTTCATGCCTCTCAAATGGGAGTGGTGATTATTTACTTTCTGATGCTGTTGTATCTCAGGTAAAGCTGGATTTAATCTCTTACATCGAGGTGTTTTGGAGGCTATAAAAGGAGTAGCTCTGCCAAAGGTACTGCTTGAGTTGATGTGCAACTGCATCTGCATCTACACACTTACTTTAGATATACAATTAATGTATGAAGCAGACTGGTATATGTGTAACTGGTACCATTTGTATGACACATTTGTCTTGTGTTGCAGTGGTGCTACAACAATTCACAGTACAATCTAAATACAGTTCTGGTTATTATGTTTACGACAACAGCAGCATTTTTATTGTAACTTTATTACAAGCCAAGAATAAAACAAAGGACTGCAGTAAATGTAGATCTAGATGTTCATTATGGGTGACATTTTTATCCACCAGCAACAGTTTGGCTTTTCACGCTTTGGTGGCGATCCAAATGATCATTGTTATGCTTATACAATGAAACCAGAACATTAGAAATTGGTCAGGGCAAAACAAACAAAATGTAACGTGACATGGTGCTCAGTTATAATGATTGCATGGTCTGTCAGTTACACCCGGTCCCAGTAAAGCTCTTCAACCAGATTACAGTTATTTTATTGCATACTGTAAAATACATGAATATATTGATTCTTGTTTTCCTTCCATGATTTGTTGAATGTAGAGCTAAGAAACAATTATTTTCGTCATTTATTAAATCGTTTGACCAATAAAATGTCAGAAAATAGTGTAAATGTCTTCACCCCAAGAAGGTGTTTTTAATTGACTTGTCCAACTAACATTCCAAAGATATTTAGTTGACCCTTGTTTACAAGAAGGAAAAAATATGAAAAAATTCTGTATTACCGATTAATCTACTAATTATTTATTTAAAAGGCAGATTTATAGAAAAAAAAGTGTTTAAATACTATCTTTACTTTTAGGTTGATGGTTGATCGACAGCGCTGTGCCACAATAATGTCACTTACAATTCAGTGCATTTATCAAAGGGGAAGTTTTGCTTCAACTAGATGTATATTATTTTGTACTTAATCTCTTTTGGTAACCATGTCAGGTATTTGTGATGCTGATTCCCTGGAACATTGCTTCTTCTTTTTTTTTGCTCAATCTCAGCCCCATTGTTTTTGACAGTGGGGTGTATTATTTCCTCTTTTTTCCTAAAATCACTTTTCATCCTCTTGGTTTTACTGATATTGAGCAGTAGGTTGTTGAGCATCAATCTGCAAGATTGTTGATTTGTGATCTGGTTGATGACGGCAGTGTCATCTGCAAACTACACAACAGAGTTCTCTTCATGTTTGGGCGTTGCAGCCGTGGCTGCACAGCATATACAAACGTCATTGATGACATCAGTTAGCTGGCTGGAACGTGTTCTTAGTAAATAACCAGAGCCCGGGAGCTTTACTCATATTCACCGCACCAAATCACTTGATCATTTCATGCTCAATATTCCCCTCACTGTTTATAAGAAATGGATGTTGTCATTGTGACATCACTCATTGGTTTGTGGGCTGCTGTTCTGATTCCGTGGACAGGAAGGGAATGAAAGACTGTCATCTGAAAAGTAATTAAAGCTGTCAGAGAAATATAGTGGAGTACCATGTACAATATTTATCTCTTAGATGTAGTGGAGTAAAAAGTATAATATTTACCTCTGGGGTACAAGTACAATATTTACATCTGAGATGTAGTAGAGTGGTGTTTAGTGGGGGATTGCAAACCACCTTTAAACTGCCACGTAGCTACTATGTCCGAAATGGTATTCGACCAATACAAAGACGAGGATAGTTACCAATTAAATCTAGTGATACAATGGTGACTGGGTCCGCCCACTTAATGTCAAAAAGAAAAAGCACTCTCGAGCAGGTGAAGGTTTCGTGAGCAGAAGAGCAGTGATAAAAAGTCATGCAGTCGTGCTGTCGGGCAATTTTTCCTGCACCAGCAGAGATATTCTGCTCGGAGTGATGTGAAAGCGCTCGGAAAAGTAATATGTGTGCGCGGCCATTTGAGTTGCACACACAGGACATCTACACACAAACACACACACACGCATGGATCCCAATTGTGCTTTTTTGACATAGACTTGCCCACTTCAACCCTTACAAGTAATCTCAAACATTTACACAAATCCTCCCTGGATTACAGGCGAGAATTACCCCAACATCTCCGAATCGTTCGCTCAATGGACTCTCTTTTTCATTTGGGATGCGGAATGATAGTTTTGAATTTGATACGATCCCCTTAAGTAATAAATAATTTTACATATATGACAAGTCTTCTAAATATCGCTTTCTTGGGCTAGTTCTGTTTTTTGTTTTTTTTATTTTCTCCTTTAACTTGAACTCTTAAATACACCGGCACAATTTATGTTGTCATGGCAGCACATCATCTGTATTCACCTTTTTCACCCCTGACCCGTTTTCATGCCTGAGTAATAAATAATTTTACATATATGACAAGTCTTCTAAATATCGCTTTCTTGGGCTAGTTCTGTTTTTTGTTTTTTTTATTTTCTCCTTTAACTTGAACTCTTAAATACACCGGCAATTATGTTGTTCACATCATCTGTAGACTTAAGATGACGTAAGCTTCAGGCACATATATTGGACTGTTCACGGCCAGGGAGGAATCTGAGTTGCTTCTTCTGGATCCAGTCCAGCCAACGACTTGTGTCATCACTTTGTTTCCTGTTTTCTGATCACTGTAGATTTCTTTATCTGCTGAGCAGACCCAAGCATTTGCAAGAAAGGATTGCTTGATCTCATTTTCACCAATTGATTTATGCTTGTATAGACTTTTACTGCTCCATCTATCTACTGTAAAAGTGTAAGTTTAAAAAAAAAAAATTCTAAATCCATAACTGCATTCCTTTGAGCCAGGCATGTTGTTTACAGTCTGAAGGGCTACATTCAAATATGAACACTTCCCAGGGAGTGTTTAGGCTGTCAGAGAAACCACCATGCTGGGCTGCGGCACAACGGAGATGCTGGGGTGGCCAAATATAGCCCCTCCACAGGAGTTTCATCCTTTCCAGCTTCTCATAATGCACTTTCAAATACAAGGGCGTGCATCCCATTTAAATCGCCATATAAAAACCTTTTATGGCATGGTAAATATTCCATGAGGTTATGAAATGAATATTCATGAAATATATTTGTCATCATGATTAATTGAAATAAGATACTTTTTGCCTATGTACATTTTAGCCGTTCTGTTTTTTTGTGTTTAAGGGTTTAAAGGGACTTTTAATGTTTTATGCTTAAATAAACAGCTATGCTGCCATGGTAAGAGCTCATCAACCTCATAACCTATCCTCTCACCTTACTTCAATAGGCATCAGATTATTTGTACCTGAAATACATTTGTTTTTAAAAAGGTTAATATCTGTACAACAAATTGCCAATGTTCTCCTCTGTTTGTACTGAGATGTAGTACAGGCCTCCTCTGTTCCCTGCCACGCCTGGTGACTTATCTCTCTCTTTACCTGCAAGGGAAGGAGAAGTGGCAAGTGTGGATAGTCTGACAGATCTGATTTGTCAAGCCATTACCCTTGGTTTGTGTTACAGTGGCTTTGCCAAGCAACACTACTCAATGAAATAAATACGCATTACCCTCGTCTGCATCAGCCCACAACATTTTTCTCATCATTCATGGCATCCTTGAAGCGTTTGCAAATTTCTCTCTGTCAAAAAGGCACGAGGGGAAAGCTCTGCTTAAAAACAGGAGAGGGATGAAGTTGGTGTGGGTCGGTGGTGAGGAGGCACCAAATGTTCCAGCTGTGATAAAGGCATTAGTGTCTTCAATAGGCCGGAAACAATGTGTGCATGCGTGTAAGGTGTGAAGCCCATGGATGAGAGAGCAGGAAGCACGGGGCTGAATCAGTCGCAGAGAAGCTGAGCGTCAGAGAGGCAACAAATGAACCACGACTCAATCTTATTTTGGTGACTCATCTAAATTCAATAAAGCACATATAAAACAATATAGCAATACGTACTAGTTTGTGCAATTCTCTACTGACAACCCTCAAAACGTCTCTTTTTCAGATAATGGCCACAGTGAGGCTTGCTGATACGAGTTACTGTACCATGTAAACTTTGAGCTTCATGTTCATTCAAACCCAAAAAATCGCATAAATATAGAACCATGCTGTCTATCTTCCATGTGGCTGATGACTGTGAAACCACAGCTTTACTTGGGTAAGAGGGTGGTGACACATATTAAGGGGCTTTGTGCCGCTGTGTGCATGAGGGCGAAAAATGTTATGACAGAATCATTATGCGTGATAGGATGCAGAAGGTGTCTCATTAGTAACGATATTCTATTCTATTGTTACATGTTGTTGTTTTTTAATAATACTTACTATACTATTCTGAAAAAGTTTAATTTGAACATATATTATTTTGTGCACAGTACAGTATTCCATAAATTGATATATTTTTGTGCATGTGACTTTAATTTCTCGTGTCAGCCTGTGTGCATGCATGTGTGCGGACATACCTCAGGCATGCACTAGTGTATGTTTAGACTTCTACAGGGCCTAATGACAGCCCTGAGTATCTGGGGTTGTGTGGGTGGCAGGTTGGTGCTGTTTGTGTCTGCTCGTGTGACGTGCAATCACAAGTCTGTGTTGACTTGATGTGTGTTTGTGGTCAGGCTGTGGAATTCAGACGTGTGGGTGTGCGTGGTCAGCTGTGGTGAAACGTGGATTTCCCCCTCTTTGGTTATTACCAAACTGGGTTGCTCAGAAACCACTGTGACTGTTGTTGGACGCTGGCCACTGTAAAGGGAAAGAAAAAGAAAAAGCTCTTGCAGTACATGAACAAGTCACTGTTTCCTTAACTTCCTGTGTAGGTTGCATGGAAGAAGAGATGCAATCTTCAGAACTCAAGGGCACTCAAAGGCAGCATTATTTCCACATTATATTTTAAGAATAATTTTTTATGTGGAAGAAATTATTTTAGTGCTGAGTGACAAGAAGCTTGTGTGTTAGCTTATGAAATCAAGGGCAAGACAACGTTTTTAAGTTTGGAGGTCAGGTTGTCGCTTCCGCTCAGTGACGGTAAAACGGTGAGATGGCGATGGACCACCTGACTGATTGCTGGCATTTCAAACCCACACTAGGTAACTCTCCCTGGGCGGCCGTCACAGCTGGCATTGGGTCCGCAGAACATGGAGGCCTAAATGTCACAGCGCCTTTTTCTCCACAGAGGTGAGACAGCAGGGCACCCTAAGTGCTGGTGTACCCACTCAATACCCAACATTGAATGCTCTTAAAGGAGAGAGCGGACGATGAAATTATACGAATTAAAGCATTTAAAATGTGAATCTTCGAAACTGACATGCTCCATAAAAGCAGTTTACCTAAACACATGACCAGGTGTCACACAGCTTTCTTATGTGTCTTTTTTTCCTCATATTTTCCATGCCTTTGAACAAATTGTACATAGCTCTGGTTCCAAAGGATACAAAGGATTGGCGTAATATCATGAATACCAGTACAGTATGCAGTCCAAAAGCGATGAAAACATATAGTTTGCATTAATATTTAAGTCAGCCTTAGCTTGACTTTGTGTTTTGTGCTAATAACCAAATGTTAGCATTCTAACTTTCTAAAGTAAGACGGCAAACATTCATTAGCTATACCGGCTTACGTCAGCATGTTAGCATTGTCTATCTGAGCGTGTTAGCATTTAGCTCAAAGCATCTCAGTACAGCTTCACGGAGCTGCTATCATCATGGTAGACTGTTTGTGTTTTAACGCTAAATGGACTCCACTTTTGTATCTTAGCAGACAAAGCGCTTTACAGTTCTCCTATATGCATGGCGCTGGAAGTCAGGAGCATTTAGGGATTCACATGTGGACACGACGATCCCGTGTCACAGGTGTGTTTATTTTGGATTTGATTAAATCATAAAATGAACCAAATATTTTTTTGCACCAGATGCACATATGGAGGCAAAACTTTAAAGTCTAAATAATTTACTGCACACTTTTATTCTCTCAAAAGTACTTAATTTATCTCAGAATATCTCTGAATAAGGCCCAATCCCAAAACACCATTTAACCCTACCCCTGCGTTAATAGGTTTAAAAATGTTGATATCACTGTATTATCTTAGTTTCATGTCGTTTCAGTGTGTTATAGACCTTTTCTTTATAACAAGCATAACAAAAACATTGTAAGAATGCAATGGTGCTGATTTGTGCATGCAAGTCTTGCACTTTGTTTTTGTTTTTTAAAACTACAGAAAATGTGTTGAAGAACAAAACCTTTACCCAGGCACTTTTAAACTACTCATGCATAGTTTAGGACTTAGTTTATCTGTAGCTGACTGCATCTCTCTATCTGTAGCTACCATACAAGAACATGTTATCAGTGGAGAACAAAAGTAGCATTTTCCACAGTGTCACATATATTATTTACAATCTTTCATGAAGCTCTGCTGGCACTGTGAACTCCAAAAGCCCTTTAGATGGAAGACAGTAATTTTCATGTACTGTATTAAAACAGTGACAGAGAGATTGATTTGGATCGGATCACAAGTGTATTTGCGAGAGATACTCCAATGTGGTATACAAGGGCTGGGCAGTAATGGAAAACTCAGAGTACAGACTGTGAAGACTACAGCATAGATTCAGGAAATTAGGGGGTTAACGGAGACGAAGCTCAGTGTGGGGGTGTGGAAAAAGTGAGTGAGAGAGCACATGAGCCGGATAGAGTAAATAGAAAGCAGCCCAGAGAAAAGAGACAGAACGAGTGGTGGAAGAGAGCAGATGGTGGGGTAATACTGCTCTGCTCTCATTACTTCTTCTTCCCTGACATTATTGTTTGGAAAATGGATATTACAGCGGACATAATAGTCTTTATCGTGAATTTTCCCCTATATAATTCCCTTGGTTCTGCTCCTTCAAAGGCAAATGAAATGCTTACTGGATGAGGAGAGAGTCAGCACTGAGGAGAAGAAAACCTACTCTGTGGACAGCATGCTGTTTATTTCAGCCAGCCTTAGTGCAATGCATACAAAATCAATGGAGCAGTCTCAAAATCCATGAGGGGTAAAACGCTTCCAATAAGATCCCATCTGGCTGTATTCTTTACCAGCCTGTTCGGTACCATGAATATAAATCTTACAGTGCTACAGAAGCCATCAGTCACAGGAGTGTTTTTAATTTAAGAGCGAGAGAAGCCATGTTGTTACTCTGTATTTCGATCACAGAACTTTATTTTAGCTACATCATGGATATCGACAAACCGTGTCATGTGTCTTTGCATACGCACATGGATAATTGCTGGTTAAAGCATAGTGACCACTTCAGGTGTCTTTCATTAATGTTAAATTCTGTGCATGGCTCTGCAAAGACAACCAGACTTCCCCTCTCCCTAAACAGTCCAATGAATATCTATAATACAACTGCAATGAGTTTTTGTAGGAGAATGATAGGCTTGGCAAATTCTTTCATCAGCAGATTGCTATGACCAGAACAGCGCCACAGGCCTAATTGGAATAATTTAACTGCTGACTTTGAAGTGTAAAATACGTGTGCTAGAAAGGAGGTTCCTGAAAGGTCAGTGCTAAAGGCGCTACACGAAGCTGCTTTGAGCCGTAGAATGGCATGAAGAGATGATATCATTACCTGGATTCCTCTTTGATTACCAATGCAGGTTGTGGTAGTCCAGTGCATTTTGACCACAGATATTCACGTGAAACTATTTGTGCTCGCTTTGTTGAGACTGTTTTTTAAAAGAACGCACTTCAGGATTTAAACTATTGATGTCAGATGTTCTGCTTTCCTGCCATCTGCGTTGGTCATGTAATGTTACCTTTTATTGAAGTGTAAATCTAATTGTATCTATACTGTATTATGTAAATGAAATCAAGACTTTGTCTGACCTCTACAACTATGAACTGAGACTTTTGGATGCAAAACAAGATTTGCAGGCGAAAACTCAGATGTGCAAATGTGTTCTGAGAAATGTAAATGTATACCCAAGGCGCCAATCCATTTTGATCTTCACCGTGCCCAGATATGGCTGCCGTGTTGTTGTGGATGAGTCATCTCGATGGATCTTCTTTGCGAAACATACATTAACAGGACGGCATGAAGAGATCAAAGCCTTTTGGTGCCGTCAACTGGTAGTGGGTCACATTTAAGATGCCTTACTTGCATATCTTACATGCTAAAAGTGTATGGGGCAAGTAAAGCTGAGCTAATTCTGGATATAGTTTCTGAATTATATGTACCCATTTTACAATACATGTTGCACAACACAATCATAACATATACAAATCATAACATACACACTGGACTGCAATCGTTACTATGACTACTGTTCATACTAATTCAACTGAATAAATGAAAACTAACTGATGATCGAAAGTTGCAGCTACTGTTTCTTAATATAAATAAAGTTGCATAGTGATGGATGAGAACTTGTGCTTTGAATATTCTCTTTTTCACTGTTGCCAGCTTGTCAGTTTTGTTGTATCCCTTTTTTAGAATTCTACTTAAAAGGTTTTCAGTAGTGGTTTGGAAAGCTAGCTACTGATTATGACCGTATAGTCCAGCGGCAGTGACCTTTAGCAAATATTTTCGTGTATGACTTCATGTGAAGCAACTTTGACTTGTGAGAAACAATTTCCTGACAAGATATTTAGGAATTTGTTCCATTTATTTTTTTTGCACAAACCAAGAATACAAAGAAAGATTGGTGGTACAAGCTGGACTAAACTCTTTCATTCCAGGGAGACGTAGCACACTGTCCACTGGTGCATCCAATCATTGCATGTGAACAATCATCAATAAACCTGTTTTTAACTACGAATATTCAGGTATTAGTTATTTTAGTGATCAGGATACAAGCTGTTATGTGCAGAAACTAATTTGTTGCCATACAAAAAACATTTTCCTAGTTTGATACAAAAGTTCTACTAAGATGGTAAATTCCAAAGTTTAAAAGATATGTCATAAAACTGAAGCGAGATACAAACAAACGACACAAACAAATGTACCAATGGTTGATATGCTATGTCTGAATGGAATTGCACTGTTATATGCATCTACTCAACCCACAGTTGAGGAGATGCATATAACCTGATGCAGAACGCTTGTACAAATCGCCATATGTGCTTTCAAAAAGCCAATTCCACACTGTCCTTCAGGAGGCATTGAAATGCTGGACACACTGCCTCCGAGTTTCTCAAAGCGAGCTGTTGCTGCGTCTCTGCAATGCCGTTGTACAAGAAGGCTGAATGCCATTTGTCACAGACCCGTACTCACCAGTCATGACTCATTAGACTTATTTGCCCCAATTATTTGTTCACTTTGCTTTTGTACATTAGTAATCCATCTGAAACCTGATGACACAGCTGGAGGAAAAATTAAAAGTGTTCATGTTTCATAATGTTTGCAATAGTTACAAAGATTTGAAGATCTTTGTTGTCTGCTATTCACAAGCGACACAGTCTGTGTTCCTGCAAGAGGCTGCCATGAACTTCTGTGTAGTCATGGAGAGTGTTGACATCACCGCTAATGTTTCAGCGGAGGTTGTGTTTTTTTATTGGAGTTTCCTGATTAGGATGACATACACGGAAAGCTGTACTGTTGGAAATACAGTGGGGGTTCTGACTCACAGACTTAAAGTGTCTGGACTAAAAATGCTTTGTGTAGGTGATGATGTTCATGTGTGTTCAGAAACATCATACCTTTTATTGCAAACCGCTCTGTTCTCAAGAGTATGACTGATGACATGAGTATGACTCATGGGTTGGTAACCGTTGCCAAGCAGCCATGAGGTTTTATGTCACTTCCTGTTCAGACTGAAACAAGAAAGATTTTGAGCGGTGACTTCCTTTGAGTATAAATTAAGAGGTTTTAAATCATAAAGAGTTATTAGTGCAGATCTGATGAATTATCAGTAAGTAATGTGTAGTGATGTTTTTTGTTTGGATAGGCAGTGATTTATATTTGTCATGAGATATGTGGTAACAGTACATACATGGACACCCTACTGTAGGAAAACCTCACAAGTTTTTATTCTGCATCCACCTCCTACGTCTTCTTAGATTGTTTAGTCTGCTGCATCTTAACTTGTGTGAAGTTATATTTTGGGAAACAAGTCTCATTAATCCTGTGACTTAAAATGAAGTCTGAAACTGGCTTCCTGCTCTTTATCACCTGATAATTGTCCTTGGTGGGAATAAATTAACATTACTTGGCATTACATTAGTCAGCCGATGATGAAATACTCATTACAGACACCATCTGAATACATCTAGGTTTGGCTTACTCAAGGCTTTCCTGGGATATTTGGTCCCCCATGCAACATTTTGTTTTTACTTATCACACAACAACAATTCTGATTTTCCTAAGGCTGATTAAGCTTGATTTTACACTGCCAACTTCCATTTTACAATCTGGTGTTGAAGCAAAGAAGTGGTCTTTTTTTCTAAAATAGGAATTTGTGGTTTGTTGAAGTTGTTAACGATGAACTTTAATAACATTTTCCCTGAAGATGTTTATTTTTCATTGTGTTAGGATTCAAAAGTGTCCTTTCATGAAGCTTCCATTCATCGAAATTGCTCCAGAACTTTGACCCTGTGTACTGTTGTTGCTTGCAGAAGAAAAATAATCTGGAAAAAGATCTGCAAACATATTCTTGTTTCTATTCATACAAAGTTCTCTACAGCAGCCTTGAGGTGTTCTGAAAACGTCACATAGGGACAATGCTAAGTGACGATTGGAATCAGAATAGCTTTTCACCGCAACACTAAAATATATCAAACGAACATGCGTAAGAAGTTAATCCATCAAAAAAATGGTAATGTAGAACTTTTATTTAATTACATATCAAACGGTTATGAGATGCTGAGGCAGTGAATCAAATTGTTTATTTAGTTCCACAACAGCAGAGATTAAAAAAATTATATCTTCTACTTACAAAAAATATTGTCTGTAGTGTGTTGACATCTGATTTAAAATGGGTATAAAAGATATAAGGTATGTCTAGGTCTCAGCTTGAGAAAACACACAGACATACTGTAAAGCTAGGACAGAGCCAGGCAGGACAACACACACACACACACACACAATCACAACATCCCATCATCTAGCCGATCACACCGTCTGTCAGACGGCTCCTTGGATGGTAGCTGTTTTATCTCTCTGACATTTGCAATGACTTTTATGGCGAAATGTTCTCTGACGTTTAATGGCTGACAAATATTAGCGGATACTACGGAAATTAGCTCATCTCAAAATATTTACCTTTCAGGGAATATGTCTGTATTCAATAGGCAGCCAGCTTTTCTACGTTATCTGCTCTAAGACACAGTTTGTCTCCCCAAAGCAGCGGCAAAAAAGTGATGAGCTCCACTGTCAAATATAGATATCATGAGTTTGTATTGAAAGTTATTAAGGTAACGCTGCAGGATTGCCTGGAATAACTTTTGGAGCTTTTAAAACTGGAAGAAGATAGAGCACTGAAGAGCAATTTCAGCAATTTTGTCCAATCCACCATAACCCTTGTAGCCATATTTGTGTCAGTATTTTTTACTATCAGCCCCCTCACATGAAGTCCAAATCTCTGGCATCAAATGACATCACTATACCAATTTTTGTTCTTTGTTCCTTTTCTGTTTCCCTTCCCTTCAGTTTCATTAGCCAACCTGTCAGTCATGCATCTCTTCAATAATTCAGAACTATATTTTTTTCTTCCTTCATCTGATAGAGAGACGTTTATGTATGCTGTGGAAACCGCAAAGACCCGAGATTGGGCCGTGAAATTGGAGTGCCAGGCAGGCATTGACCTGGCTGGGTATGTACATATTAATATGCTCATTATCTGCAGTGTGGAGGGACACATGGTCCATTGCACACCGGTGACATTCAAGAGGACACAATGCAAAGGCACATGTGTTTGAACTGGGAAATATGTAATGAGTGAATGCACAAGGATCTTCCTCTTTAGCCAAACACATACACACACAACCAAGTCCACTCTCTTACACCCATGCTCATTTTCAACATTTTATTCCTGTTAATTCCCACAACAGAAGGTTTAGGATGGCATTAATAATCATGTGCAGCTCCCAACAAGAAAAGCCAGCCAAACAACCCCTGTAACTTGTTTACGCAGAAAATGAATTCTCTGTCATGCACATCTTGTTTAAAAATTAAAGAACTTAGCCTGGGGTGAAGAAGTATCCATGCTGCATGTTCAACCCTGTTCTATGGCTGTACAGAGTCTATATTAGACCAAAATGTAATTGCAGCAGCACCATTGGATAGATATTGTTTGATTGGAGGGTTTATGTGGTAAGGCAGAATAAAAACAAGCAAACCAATCGAAAAAAAATGCTGTTTTATTAATCAGCTCACATCTCTTAAAATGCTTTTTTGAGCTGCTTGAGTTGAGCCTTGAGGGTTATCAATATAGATTTGTTTTTTAGAGAAGCATATCAGACATATAATTGCAGCCTGTGGTAATGTATTAATCAATTCATCTTTTTGGTTTCTGTAGTTTCATTTCTATTATCAGCTGC
The DNA here is from genome assembly GCF_027596085.1 of Anoplopoma fimbria. Classification (NCBI taxonomy): domain Eukaryota; kingdom Metazoa; phylum Chordata; class Actinopteri; order Perciformes; family Anoplopomatidae; genus Anoplopoma; species Anoplopoma fimbria. The sequence continues at coordinate 9,366,175 of NC_072459.1, forward strand.
TGCTTCACCACAGTTAATTACTGACTCAAAGGGTAACTTTGGTGTTTTTCAACCTAGACCTTAAAAATCCACGTTTGTGTCTATGTGACTTATGGCGATTACAATTTTTTTTTTGTATTTGTATTGAGGGATAATGCTGCAAAAGGGAGCTGATAAATAAACAATTTGACCATTTGGACAAATTCCTCAGCATCAATTTACATCCACTAAAAGGGTTTGTTTTTGCCACTGACTGTGTGTCTGACTCTAATGGAAAGGACCCTATACAGAGAAATACAATGTTTTTTTCCTACCTTTTGCTTGATTCAATCAGTTTATTGTCGGTGTCAGAGTTTGTTGGGTTTAGAGTCAGTTGGAGTACAGGAAGCGTATCTTTGTTTTATCTTAAAGATTTTCACTCTCATGGCTAAATATTAAACTGATATCGAAAATGTATAATCAATATTGGACCAAAATATTTAAAAAAATTGTCCCCAATAGTCACTTAGACACAAAAACTTGGGAAAATAGAGTCTAGGTTGAACAAAAAAACAAAGTTACACTTTATGGCTTGACCATACATGAACTTTGCCAGAGGTGCCTTTTGTTTTTAAGTCCCACAGCAAAGAACTATGGGAGTTTTCTGGTTAAAGAGCACTTAGTTCACTCCTGCTTTATTCCCCTATCATGAAACACCACTCATTTTGTAGCAGGGTTATATAAGTACATACTGAATGCTCTTGGATTAGCATAATGACCAGCTGCAGACTTTAAAGAGCTGTAATCAGGTTCCTCAATGAATCTGTACATGCTAATTAGACTCATCGCAGACTTGTTCCAAAAAGAAAAACACAATCTAATGTGCCTTCCAGCAAAGTTTAAGTGGAGAGTGGAGCTGAGAAAATGAATCTGAGGAGGCCAAACACTTATTTACATTGCATTTACTTCTATATCAAGAAAGCATTACTCTGTAAAATGTTATGGAATACTCTTGTGATTTTGTCAGTCCATTTAAAGGACTCCGCTTCTATCCTCAGAGCGCACATACACACAGTTTCTTATGGCCTGACTCATTGTCCAGTCTATCACATTCCCTCCCAGTGGACTGATGAAACATTAGTACAGCTCACTCAGCTTTGTGCCAGAGGCGACGGGATAGGAGGAACGGGACACAGAGCATAAGGACAGCCTACAGTGCTGGTGAATAAAGGCATTTAGGGCCAGTCCTGTAGGACAACCATGGAGGAGGGTGGTGGGTGGAGGGCATTTCCCATTCTGTCGGCAAGTTGCATAAAGCTAATTTGAGATGCATTAGCGAATGTTGTACATGAAATATGTATGATGCGCTGCAATGTTTGAAATATTAACTATACACATTATGAATAGCCTATATATCATGTCAAAGTAATATGGTGCAACGGGTGATAACATAGTTTGCTGCACTGCTGGCTTGTAGCCAATGCCGCTATCATATTTTGACCTTTACTGTTACACAAACAAAGGCTGTGCTTTTAAGGGAAAAGAGATGTAGACACATGATCCCTCCACATTGTTCTGCTTCAGTGGCCATCAGACTGAGTAGCTTTAACAGAATTTGTTAAGAGGTAACATCATTATCATTATTTTTTTTTACTGCACAATAAAGAAGAATGAGAGATCCCTTGTTCAATTGCTCAGATCTTTTGTAGAAATATAAAGGGAGAATGAAAATGTGCTCAGGACTACTGTAATTGCATGCTTAGCAGCTGTGTATGTCTTGGTGAATTAAAATGTAACAATGAACATTCACAACAACAATAATAATAACTGGGGACAGAAATTATTCGTCTAACGATTGTTGAATAATGTGTTCCAATCAATGTAAGTTAAATACATTTTTAAATACCTCTTCCTTCAAGATTTAGTCTTCTGCACTTGTACTTAGACGAATAAATGGGCTGACAAATTTCTGCTAGCTTATTATTTCAACTCCACACGTTACAAATTTCTCATGCCATTTCTCATCTTTTAGGCTACATCAATTCACAATAATAATAATAATAGTAATAATTCCCTTTTAAAAATATAACTGATTCCCTAAATTTAGGAAGAAATGACACAAGCATAGACTGCTGAGGGCCGATTATTAGATTATTTTAGGAGGAGATTATATATTTGCTTAATTCAATTCAATTCAGTTTATTTTGTATAGCCCAGAATCACAAATTACAAATTTGCCTCAGAGGGCTTTACAATTGCTTAACATGTTGCTGTGCTCTTATGATAACTGTAATCTAATGTAGATGTGCAATAGGCCGAGCAAAAGTTGACATTGGATATTTTGACAATTTTGAGAAAGAAAAGCCAGGCCTTAAATTGCAAATTGTTAAAACTACTATTTCCAGTGCATAACCTTCTATAAGGTTTGATGGATGGTGTTTAAAAGATTTATTTCAGATTTCGAGAATAAAATCTAGATATTGTTACTTTTTGGAGTGACAAAGCGACACAGACCAGAGCAATATATACATCTCATAGGGAAAATAGTAATTGTAGGCCACAGCATGGACTATGAGGAGATGCTAAAACATACAATCCAAACCACTTTATTCGAGCATAACATGCAATAGTTTGTTTTCATAGGAATCCCTTAACACCGTGGCTTCATTCTTTAAACGTGATGACTTTTGAATTTCAAATTCTTCGTATCTTTTTTTCTCTAACTCAGTCGTAGTAATGTAAGAATTCTTTCCCACTGGTATTTTTTTTAGATTTCTTTATTTCTTTCATTAACTTTCTGTGATTTTTATAAAAACATATCAAAACAAAAATGCTATAATTGTAATGTGGGGTTATTGCAAATTTTGTTACAGAAACCCATTTTCAACATTTCAAATCAGCCCTGGCGATATGAGATGGGAAGGGAATTTAACTCATCAGCTAACTGTCACATGAGCAAACAAAACACAACAGATAGATCACTTAATATGAGCAGTGTTAGCTTTAGCTCCAACTTTAAAAAGAAAACAAGACGAAACAAAAAATCTCCACTGTGTTGGTTTGAAACTAAAAGCTTTGACTCATCCCGTCCTGTCATATTGATGACATGTTATATTAGAAGTTTATCTTGGGGTGGAATTGTCCTTTAAAAAGCAAGACACATGTCCTGATTTTCATCGTATTTCAACAAATAGATTGACATAATCTGAAATTGTTACATTTGTTTGAGGACACACATTATGCAAATGCGGCATCATGCAGTAATTCCTTAAATTGACAGTGTCATATTTAAGCTGATTATATCAAAATCATTCTGTCTGTTTGAGTTGCATGTTAATTTGGTGACACAGAGCTCATTTTGTTTGTTGCTATTGTGATGTACATGCATGAATATGCATGAGGGACAGTTTAATACAGTCATTTCTTCTGACGGTACACTAATGCCTGTCAGTGGCAGCGTTGAGGAATGATATTGATGAGATGTGTTTAAACAGCCCTCCCACCCCCCAGCACATACAGGCCGGATGATCTCCAATAATGAATATTTCATCCTAACATGCATCACCAGCTGAGACATTTTTCTAAAAAAGCTCCAGGAGACAGCAAGCAATGGGCCCGTCCAAACTTTTAAGACTTCTTGGCACATGCTCACACACAAACATAGCAAACACACGCCCTTGTATCGGCTGTCCTGAGCTGCCCCCCCTGACTAAAACCGCTTGTTTACTTAGCGATTCCATGTTTGCTTCCAGACCACAGTGACCTGGGAGCAGGGTGACTTTCCGCGGCCTTGACTGACCTGAAACCTCTGTCTCTGGCTGAAGATCAAGGTCGTCTGGGTTCACGACCGGCGAGAGACGAGGACACAAACACTGTAGGAGAAAAGAGAGAGAAACAGACAGGGACAAAAAAGATGTCGGTGACAGCACAAATCACATTTGTAAGTGCGGTTCCAAAAAGTGCCCACTCTGTTATTTCTGATGATTTATACACTTATGTTATTTACTGGAGAACCACAGCATCATCTCTCAGGAGATGCTATGTGTTTTATTGTTTTCCTGCTATTGCCCTCTATGGTTTTCCTTTTTTATCAAGCATGAGTTGAGGTGTTCAGTGTAAAACTGATTAAGAGTGGGATGATGAATATCTTGAGCAACAGCAGAGTCAGCAGAACACATATATTTACGAGTTAGCATAAGGTTTTGTTTATATTTATTGATAGGAGGGTGGAGGATGGATGGATTGGTTGTGCGAGGGGAATTGCAGAGCCTTCAACAGTCGCCCGAAGTGACCCAAAGGTCAAAATTAAATATATCGATCATACTCAAACGCAAGTGTAATTGGTTGGTATTGGAAGACCTGGAGGATGGATTGTGTTCAATCAGTATATATGCATCAGGAAACATCCGCAAACAATATGGTGCCAAAACAATGGGTTATAATTTACACAAACACTGAAAAGAAAAGTCTCAGATATATTGCAGCTCTATAGCGTTAAACAGCTTTCGGAGCATTGTGGTGTGAACAGGGGTCACATCAGACACACTGCTGCCTCGCCATCGACAGCGACATCACTCACCTCAGCCATCAATAGGCAATTATTCTAATGCAATTAAACATGACTCTACTCCGCCTCTAACAATCGATACTGATAATTTCCTCTAATCACAGGAAGCATGTCATCCAGCGGGCGTGTCACTTCGGTAATCAAGCCTCTAAAAGCTCCTCGTGGTGTTGGTGAAAACAGGCCGCTGCTCCTACTCCTTAACCTCATCCTTCCTCACCAGCATCCAGCGCTGTCTAATTATGGGCTTCCAGGAAGAAAAGTCATGGCCAAACACAACATATCCCACACACACACACACTGGCACTGTAATGAGAAGAGAAATGTCTGCCTGTTGCTCACTTGACAAGCTGAGCTCAGTGTGTTTTCTTATACGTATATGTGTGTCTGCGATGTCTTTTTTAAGTCTGAATGTTTGGAAGCATAGCCAACGCCCTGCAATGACCTATGTGTCAACAAGCGAGTGGGTGCAGAGCGGTAACAGGATGTGGCCCACGAGGGACGCAGCAACAGGACTAGAGCCGCGTCAAACTCTTTTGTAACAAACAGCCTGTTAAATCAGCCAGAGCCAAGAGGAGGAAGTGAGGGCCACTGGCTGCCCTGTTGCAGACAGATCCTGCACGTATGATGAAAATAGTAGAGAGGATTGCCACATCATCATACTGACATTGTCTTGGTTGCCCTTTCCGGTGAGCCATAATATGTCAGTCTAACCAGGCACTGCAGGTAAAACTATCTCCAGGTTATCGTATCAGGAAATGAACATAGTTTGTTTGCATAGTTGTTTTTACAATAGGTGATGTTTTTTGTTGGTCTGTCTGTCAGTCAGTGGGCTGGTCTATTCACATTTAAGTCAAGGATAAGTTAACTCAGAATTACTGGCCAAGTGAATCCACATTCACTTGGCCACACTGGTCAAGTGAATGTGGTCAGGTCAAAATAGGATTTATGGTCCCAAGAGGATAAATTCAAATATTTTTGATGATCCCACATTACCTTTTTAGCACCACTAGTCCAAAGTTTCCACTTTTACACCAGACACAACAGAAAAAATAAAGAATATCTTGATATTTGATCTCCCTTCCTTTGAACCAGCTTTAGAACAAAGAGTTGTTGTCTGTTGTCTCCACAACCGGTTTTAAGCTATTTTTAAGCTGAGTATGCAGTTTCGGTTTCACTAAACTGTAATCAGTGTTAAATGACAATATATGTTGTTTGTAACCGACTTCCAGAAAGACAAATAGAAATGCATTCTTATCTAACGCCACTATCGACAGGACGACATCACAGTTGTCTGTGCTTTTCAAAGCTGTTACACATCACAGTTGAAAAATATACACAGTTTATGATGTGACAACAGTCTGGTTGAGGTTTGGTAAGATTTTGGCATAAACACTCCTTGGTTATGGTTAAAGAAACATTTTGTTTTGGGTTAACATTAAGCTTCGGTTAGATTATGGTTAGGGGACCTTCATCATTGTTGTTACAATAATCACTACTCGGTTAAGGTTGTGAAACCTTCGAGGTCATGGTTAAAAGAAACCAACGTTATCTGTTGGTTGGAAACGGTAAATTAATAACAGTCTCCCGCAGCAAAGTGGTAGACTGTTGTTGACCCTACCATTGTTTTGTTGACCCTACCATCGAATAGCCATAGCACAACTACCTTATTTATATGACCTCATTGACCTTTTTATTTGGCCATACTCACATCTTATGGAACTGCATATGTGCATTAATCCATTAATTACCCATATACCAGATGGACATTGGTTTGGTATCGATCTGCTTATTGGCCATAGGGAGCAATTCATAATTTTGTACTGTGTGCTGCATTTTATATTCCCCTAACATCCAAAACAAAGGCCGAAATACTGTGACTCTAACGCAAACCTAAAGGCAACATCCAAAGCATGTATTATTGGACATGACACCTCACTAACAATATCACCATTATTCACTCATGTGCATTACTTTTGTTTGGTTGAGCAGTATTCCAGCTTCAGCCCTGCTGGAGGAGATACAGCCCATGATCTCCCTCTGAGGCATCACACTCTGACATCCAGAGAGCTAATATGACAGCATATTACCACTGCAACCCAGCTTACCAATAACCTTGCTGAAATATAAGACTCTGTTCTGCTACAGTAAGCGGTTGCAGGCCTGTCCTCTCTCACCGTTAGGGGATCGTTGTCATAGCTTTGGACAAGGTTTTTATTTAACCTTCCGAGCCGCTGAACGCGATCTTCAGAAATTGTTATTTCCGTGTTAACAATATGCATTGTGAATGAGGAGCTGGAGGTGCAACAATAATAAATCACTTTCCCCTATATGCTCAAGTGCAAAGTCATTAAAAAAGGGTTCTGTGATAAGGGTAATGGTTAATAAGTCAAGTGGAAATTGAAAACATATTCTTTTCACCTCATGTTTGTTGTTCGTTTGCAGGCTGCTTAATTGAGGGCACAGGTTGTCGGCTCACAAACCCCCCCACCCTCCACACACATACATTGGTCACAAACAAACACCCACATACTAAAACTTACAAATGTGAATCACTAGGGAAGATAAAATCGGATGTGAATAGAGGAAAAGATGATGCTTTAGTTCCTAATTAGTCAGCTATTAGTTTTAACAATTAGAGTTTGAGATGTTTAGTCAAGAGACTCTATCATCAACAGACAATAAGCTCTTGGGAGGCATACTGGATGTTTGATTTCTAACAATCAATAATCAAGTAATTTAACCTTAACTCTCTGATACATTGGTCAATATCCAATCCACATCAGCAGGGAAAAGGTAACACTTACTCAACAGCTTATAGTCTTTGTATATAGTTCTATATCTTCATGGCAAGATCATTAACCCTGACTAGTGCTTACTTCATACAATCAAATAATTCACATCAGTTTAGACTGACTAGCTCCAGTGTCTTTGTTTTTGTGTTGAGCAGGAAATTAGTAAGATAAACTGTCTTGATACTGAGCGGTCTCAGGTGCTACATGCTAAATAGCCAATATGTGTGTCTCAGCCGTTCAGCCTGGTTAGCTGTCCTTAAAGGCGAGTGGCTCAGTGGAGAAAACGCCTTCAGGCATTTTGAAGACATCGGCCTAAATCACAAACAGCAACTACAAGTCCATTGCTTAGATTTATCGTGCATGCCTAAACTACATTATAGTGTTGAGTGTGTTATTCTTGTAGCAGGAAATGTTGAGGCAAGGGCAATTTTAATCTAAACAAGGTCTCTCAGTGAGGAAGCTCTCCATAGAGTGAGAGGCAGACTCTACTTTTGGTTTCTTTTTCTGTAAACAAATCTCTCAGCAGGATTGGTAAACATGAGTGCAGCTCATTTTTTGTCAAGTTGCATAATGTCTTCTTCCCCACCATTTGGTAAGATATTGGAGCGTATCCCAGCATGCCCTTGGTGAAGGCAAGATAGCACAAAGTCAACAGCCCAACATACGGACATTAACCCTCATATTTAAACATGCAGGCTATTTAAATCCCCAGTTCATCTGAGATGCAGTTGATAGTGTGGAATGAAACTCAGACACAGATGAGAACCATCTCCACATAGAAAACTGTGATTGGCATTTATGTATTTGCATATAAAATGACAAAGATGCATTAATGCGGAAGCTGAGCTCATTTCATATTGATAGTCACCCCAGAGTAAAAGGAAAAGGCGGACATCTATCATCTGGCCTTTGATAGCTGTGTGAAGTGGGACCTTGGGTGACAACAAGGTGTCAACTACTTTGTCAGCCGATGATGGACAGACAAGAATTCACCACCTGAGCACTCCGATGACAGATGGGCCGCCAGCTGCTGTAACACTGCCATGTCTCTTTTAGGAATAGTGCTTTCATACACACCAAATCACACAAAGCACATACAACCATCTCTTCTGTGCCTTAACTTCCAAGGTCACAGCCAGCCACCCCCCTCATTTAAAAATCCCCAAGCTCAGTTTTACTGTTTGAGTCTTTGAGATAAAGAGATCAACCCAGCAGGAGCCCTGTACCGCTGTGCATTACGCCAGTAGTCTCATTATTCTAATTCTGTGTCGTGCTGTGATTGGCACATGCTCCAAATGAAATACTAATACAGTCTATGTGCCGGAGTGATGCTTTATACTAAAAAGAGTATGGCCTGTAACATCAGTGTTTTCAGCAAATTCCACTTAACACTATTGTAGAGTAATTAAAAGTGAAGGCGTGTAATTAAATTCAAAGTTACAAATTTAAGTTGCCACATGAAGGAAAACAAGTATTTTTCTTTTTGTCAGAAAATAGTATGGTTTTTCAAAAAAAAAAAATAATAATTGCACAGAGCACTTGCATTCAGTGATGGGCTCTTTTCACACAATGTCCCTCACATGTCCCCTAAGAAGTCCATTTGCAGCTTGTTCTCAGTCAAGTGAATAAATGTGTCATTACTCAACACCCTCCCTCACACACTCATTTCGTCTCTCTCCCTCACTAGTTCTTCACCCTCTTTTATTTTACCGTGCCAGCGGTGCCCAATGACAAGCCATTTGTCATAACAACATTTTTAATGCTATTATTCGCTTGCATTATTCTCTAATATTAACTTCTATACTTAAAATTAGCTGTTAACAAATCATCACGCTCATAAAACTGGGCTTGATGTGACTGAGCTTATGGCCTTTTATGGAACGCAGCGATAAAAATTGATTTTTCCCAGAGAAATATTGTGAATGTTTGATTAATTTGATTATAAAAATGTTTTGCCTTAATCTGGTGCTAAAGTTACATTGTTTTATAACCTTGACTCCTGCTGACTAGTTTGACATTGGTGAGGTCTGGAAGCTACTGAACTTAACAAAGTCTGCTTCCAACTGGAGGAACAGACGAGCCCCTCAGACACAAAAATATTCTTCTGAGGATTCCAATGGTCCAAACCCGACCTGAATCCAAGGTAAGTATTGATTTTTTTTTTTGTATCCTTACAGTACCTCATATGCTTCCCCCTCTCCTCCCTTCACATCGTATTTTAAACACAAGATAAATCATCCTCTAATACCCAAGGCTAGTCAAAATGGTATGAGACCAGCTTCAGCTACAAAATGCAGAATGACTTTTGGTCCCCATGTCGCTAAACTGCTCCATCTTCAGTCACTTTTCCTTCCTGGGGTCAATGATGCAGATATATTTCCCTGGGAACGTAGCTCTAACTTTCAGTCACTATTGCCTTATCATTTACAAGAATTGATTGATACTAGGGGCTAAAAAACAGATTGCTTATTATTAACCGCATATATCAAGGGAAAAACGGAAACAATTTATTGGGAAAGTATGTCCGACTTTCCAAACTCTGATTATTTTTTTATCAATGTATGAAGTCTCTGCACAGCCTATTACAAAATAAGTACGTTATCATATCCATTAGAGGATTATTGCTGTAGTGATAGTGTCAGTTTTCTCTTTACCTTCTTTACATTACTAACATGAAGACAAAATGGCCCAGATGTGATGTTAGATGCGTTTGTATGTATGTATACTTTACTTACCTTTTTTTAATAATTTATTTCATGAAAAAAAGAAAAAAAACAAAGAAAAAAAAATCTATGACAAAAGCAGCATGTGTATTTATTGTCTTGCAGCAGAAAGTGAATTAATAAGAGCCCATACAGAGTGGCTTCACTTAATCTTTCTGGATGAAAAAAGACCATCCTGATATCTGAATTTCCCTCCTGATGTTTCATAAAATGTCAAAATAGTTATGGCTCATTCTGGAGCCCTTTTAACTTTTAAATGAACATGACTCCATGGCCTGAATCCGAAGCTAAAGGGATGTCGTTTCTTTCTTTAGGCCCGTCAATTTGATGCATATCACTTTTTTTATAACTCCACATTCATTCAAATGAAAATGCCGTGCATTCTGAATCCTTCAATTTTCCTTTCCACAAGTGCTTTTAATTTCTTTGTTGCAAAGAGCATGGATGAAAACATTTTCTTCATTACAACACAATTAGGTGCTTAATCTCTCAGTCACTGTTTGCACTAAAGTGGGTGAAAACAAAACCTCTTTTCACTAAAAATGTTTTTTAAATATTAAGTTCTGGACAGTGGGGAATAATAACCTAAATGGATCAGAGAGAACACAACTACTGTTGCTAGCAAACAATTACAAATATGCTTCATTAGCTAAAATAGGTTAGCTGTGCTCACTGGAAATACATGTTGATGATTTGTGCCAAAAACAACTGTAACATGCTGACAGACTCAGACTGCTCCCACTGTTAAATGTACAAAAATCTATCATATGTGTTTAACCTCTTATTTATACACTTTGAGTCCAAGCAAATTATATAATCCATGAAATACCTTTTTAGTATCAGTGAATTCCATCGTGTCTGAAGGTGCCAATTTATGTTGTTTGGAGCACAAGATGAATTGGGACAGTAAGCTCGCCTTTGGGAGAACAATTTGTTTGCTTGTTATCTTTAGGATCATGTTTTTATTTAGATGCACAAATCTGGCAGTGGCATGAACTCCAACTCAAAGCCTCTGGGAGGAGCAGCACGAGCCAAGTGAAGCTCTTCCAATCGGGCCCACTTAGTGAGCCTTGTGCAGAATACACACACAACACAAGCCAAAAGAAAATGTATCATTTGTTCATTTTATTACTCTGTGTTTCCACTGAGCTGACATTACAAGCTTCCCATATGACATCGTAAAACCCTTCTGCTTTGTGACAAAATGGTTAAATAGATTTTCTGAGTTTGTTTGTATATTTGGGTCTGGCGGCTTGAATGAACTCCATGGCACTTCAAATGTTACTCATTTAATCCTACGGAGTCTCAGAGAAATCTAGTCCAGGCCCAGCTATAAGTGCTGGCTTTAGTAATTGCTGTCTGTGTTTCGTCCCCCTGCAGTTAACAGTAAATGAAAGGTGTGTTTCACTTCATCAGCAAAATAAAAAAATAACTTCTGAGAAGGCAGGCAGGTGTGTTTGACAGCAACACTTCCGTTAAAGAGGATGTATGTTTGTGGACAACAAATAATCTGACAAGAAACCCTTGGATTAAAATAGAATTGTAAATGTCTAAAATAAAGTTTAGGGTGATAGCGTAGCATGAGATTCCAAGAGACACACAGTTAAAACACAGATAAACTCACAAAATACTTTATATTCTTGATATTAACACAGAATGAAATAACTGTGTGTTGTGAAATTCACTCACACTTAACAAGTTCACATCTGTCTCTCTTTTTCTCTATATATGTATATATATATATATATATATATATATATATATATATATATATATATGTGTGTGTGTGTGTGTGTGTGTGTGTGTGTGTGTGTGTGAGTATGTCTGTGTTTTGGAGTGTTTTATGCTCACATCAATCAAATTAAACCGTAGACAAACATTTACAGAAAACAAGCACAGACAAGCCAACTGTCTGGTGAAGAAAGTCAAGCATCCAAAGGAGGTAAAGACACACATACACATTAGATGTATATATTCTAAATGTTTCATTTATTTATGTATCTATCTAATTATGCATTGCAGTTTTGTGACATACAGTTGGTGCTTAAAAAAAGGGGTCTATTTTCTCTCCACAGAAAATAAGATGACAGTTGTATTGATTGATAATAATTGCCAGCTGCAACAGTGTGAGGCTGGTATTGTTTTCACCTTGTGAGTCTGTGTGTGAGTCATCATGGCAAAATGAGGTCCTGGAGACACCTACTGTGGAGGAAACTACCACAGAACTCTGGCCCGACTTTGAGTAACGGCTGCGGTGAAGCCCATTGTACGATGGTCTCTAGTTAGGTTTGTTATGAAGCAAAAATGTCAAATATATCGTATTTCAGTTACTCAAATTTGATAATTAGCTGCTTTTCTCTGTTAAATATGATAGTAAATTGAATACAGTTTGGCTTTCATAAATTAGACATGTTAAACAAACAAGCAAGGCTCTAAAACAATGTCTGGAGGAGGTCTGTCCCACACTCGTTCTTGTGTGACAGGTTTGGGAAGCGATGGTTGAATGCACAATGCGTACTGTGATTCTCAATAAAAACACAAGACTACCGTCCACTAGTAGTAGATGCATTCTCTCACCAACTTTGCTGCAGATCTCTCCTTCTTAGATTCCCCCCACCAGTTCCTCTGATCCCTCACCTTTAAGCGTGCATTCCAGAAGACAATATAACGGTCATTCTGCATAACGGACAGCTAATTCATGGTTACCGAATACACGGTGCAGTCTGCTTGTAGACCTTTGTGTCACAGTGGGGCATAGACTACATCAGCTTCACCCTAAACCACATAGCGAAGGCCAATACTATTAGCTACATATTGTACCTTACATTATATTCTCTAAGATTAAGGCCCCTATGGCTCCACCTACACCAGCTAAAGAAATGCTTGTTTGAATCAGGAGCAGAACTATGGTCGCCTGGCTGTTGTATGTTGTAAGGGGGGCCTAAGCAGAACCATGGGCGACAACAAAAATCTTCATGACTGTGCATGCACATAGGGATAAACCCAATAGGGTAGCTTTTGGAGGGCTACACCTAGTCTTCTAGAATCTGGAGTTACAATACGTAACTAAAGTTCCTGTGGTACAGTATGACTGTGTGTGAGAAGGAGGCCACAGAAACACACATCTGGCCCTTTATCTTCATTTCTGCTTATGTGTGCAAGTTTATAAATCAGCTGCCTCCTTTTCTCTCGGGAGCTTAATATAGATTCCAACAATCTATGTCCTTAAAATTAGATAGGTGTGTCGGTGTAAGAGTGTGTGTGTGTGTGTGTGTGTGTGTGTGTGTGTGTGTGTGTGTGTGTGTGTGTGTGTTTTGGCCAGCGTGTTTTATTTTGTCTCAAGAAACAGGCTTTTCTGTCTGGTATTAATATATATAATAGTATATCTGTCATCTGTCCTTGCGTCAGCCTCATAAATGTTGAATGAATTCCAAATATTCCTGGTTCGCTGCTGAACCCCCTTGGCTCATCCTCAAGGAGCCCACTTACCATAAGGTAATAAGGTACCATCAGTACCTTATTGAGGACTTTGAAGAATTGCATGTAGTATACATACTCATTGTTCTTCAGATCGTATATCACAGCACAAAGCCAGCACAGTGTTTCAGGTTGTGCCAACGCCCTCTGGCTGCGTGCAGCGGAGTTGCAGCCTCAAAGGCTTTCGGTCCACATATTTTTCCTCCCTGAAGCTCGCCTTTCATGTCACTAGTGCCACAGTGCCTGTATGTGCAGACGCAGCCAACCTCTTCCTCGTGACGCAACCGAGGCTGGGCTCGGAGGGCTCCGATCATAATATTTAACACACCCACACCGTGGATGAACACTTGGAAGGAAGACAAGGCGGTGTTAAGGGAGGTGGTGGTGGTGGTGGGGGTCGGGGGGCGACAAATGACATCCAGGATCCCTACACCTGCCAGCCCAGTCTCTGATCCGATCCCAACGAGGCACAGCAGGAGCGGGACAGCATCTCAGCGGATCAGCTGTTTTATGGAATTCTCCCTTTCTTCTTTAATTATCAATTCGTCATAAATACAAGGAAGGCTGTGGACTATACCGATCTCTTCTGTAACTTTTTTTTTTTTTTTTTTTTTTTTTCTTCTTCAGTTATGACACAATTTACATCTCACTCCGTGCTGGCAGCAACACGAGGAAGCAGATTTGAGGAAGAATATCGGTGTGTTTAACAAGAAGCCTCTTGTCCTTTTCCTCCCCGGTTCCTCTCGGTCCTTCCTCCTCCTCAACGCGGCATTCTGGTCCACAATGAATGGAGAGCGCTGCCAGTGAAGTGTCCACAGCTCACAATGTGTCGGTCAGTCCACCTGTCTGGGAATAAACAATTTGGACTATTGTAAAAAAAAAAAAAAAAAAAAAACAAGAATAGAATAGAATAATAATAATGATCACAGTACATCTTCAACCTGACACTGCTGCTTTGTCATCGCATAACAGTGTTGGACATCAGTGTCGGTGCTGTAAGGTGCGCTGCGCTTAGATCCTATTAGGAAAAGAAAAAAAACCAACATATATAAAGATGATATTGTTTCGTAAATTCAGAGTGCTGATCCTCATGGTGTTTTTGGTCGCGTGCACCATGCACATCATGATAGACTTGTTACCGAAACTAGAAAAGCGGGCGGCGGGAGCGGACGGCGGGGACGGCGGCTGTCAGTGCGCTCAGCACCCGGGCGTGGAGTCGCAGGGCTGGGGGAAGCAACGCGCCATGTCCGCGGCCGAAGCGGGCTGGCCTAACAAACACACGCTGAGAATCCTGCAGGATTTCAGCAACGAGCCGAGCTCCAACCTCACGTCGCACTCCCTGGAAAAGATCACGGCAGCCGGGGACCGAGCGGAGTCCTTCAGGCGGATGAGACCGTCGGCGGGGAAGGCGGAGGACCACAAGCTGCTGATCGGAGACGCGAGCGGGGGTCGGACCGTGCCTGCCCGCGGTGTGTCCCGCCTGGCTGCTCTGTTTGAGCATCCTTTCTACAAGGTCGACCTGCCTCCCCTCAAAAACGATGACACTTTGTTCAACGTCAACACTGACATCAGGTTTTATCCCAAAGCAACGGGGAACCAAGGATGGTAAGCTGATGGAAATGTGTAAAAAAAAAAAAAAAAAAACAGAAAAAACTTAAAGGGTTACAAGTGGGACCTTGTACAGACTGCTTTAACCTATTTGGCTGTTGATAGGAATGGGATGGAAGAAGGGGACCAAAAGTAGGTGATATTACATGTTTATGTTATATTAGTAATCTGATATCTACGTTGAAGTTGTTGAATTCATGTAGCTCGTGTCCATGCAGGCCTGCAAATCATGATACACCTGCCTGTGAAAATATATGTATGTCTGTTCGTCTGTCTGATTTAATAATACTTAAACCAGCAGACAGGTTCATAAATCTGTCTGTTTTCTCTGCCTCCACCATAATGTCCACAGATGCATCTGCTGCCTCCACCCACCTATTTCCCCTTGAAGGCACACACTTTATGAGTTACCATCAAGCTGGATTATTTTATGTACCTATCATTAAAACTGAATTTAACCTTATAATAGTAACAAATCAATATGTTACTAGAATGAAGTGCTCTGTGCAAAAAGCCTCCCTTCTGCAAGAATTTTTCCGATACGGTTAGTCGATATTGAGACTGCAACAAATATTGTACCCATCAATTACAAAAGACTGAAAAGAATCTCAACAGGAATCTGCTTGCACCGCAACTGCTTGTTAAACCTCTTCTACTCTATCTGTTTTCCAGGCACAATGAGGAGGGGAACGAAGAGGAGGAGGAGTTCTCTCCAACGGGAGAGGTGATGGCAGAATCTTACCCCAACTGGTTACGTTTTCACATCGGCATCAACCGCTATGAGTTGTACTCCAGACACAGTCTTGTTCTGGACGCCCTCCTGAAGGACCTGGTCACACAGAGGATTACCAGCGTCGGTGAGTCAGTCACCAAATCGTACACCTTGAATGAAAACATGTGCTGTGTTACTAAATTAAAAGTAAGGATGGATAACAGATTGGTAGAAAAGAAGGATCACACATGCTTTAAAAAAAAATGTCACAGCTGAACATCTTCTGGCAAACTTATTGGCAGGAAAGATGGAGTGAACCATAGAGAATAATTTCCCTCGACCAAGTCTGAATGTCCAAAAATTGCTTTCATTCCTAAATATCCATCAATGTTTTTCACTTGTAGACACTTTGCTTTAAGATCAGATGATAAATAAGTGCAAATTCAATGCAAGAGTAGGAGAACTTGTGCATCAAGGCAAGCTTTGAGAAAATATGTTCTAAAAATATGTCAGGGTGCAAAGATTCCATTAAGAATAAGTCTTTTCTGCAAATGATTTGACAGGTCAAATATTTTTTTTTTTAAGAGACAGGTCTGCTGTAAGACTGATATATATTTTTCTCCACTGCTGTAAATGACTTTATTGTAGTTTTTTTTTTTTTTTATTTCTCATTGCACTGATACAATCTTGAACAAATCTTTGTGAAATAGATCTCAGTGTGAAAATACGTTATCATTCTTTGCTATAATGGCTTCATAAAAACTGGACAATGAATACCAAAATATCCTCCACAGGGGCCTGTTGTTTTCTCTATCTCTTCATGCATCACTGTCATTGTATTTCTTATTGACGCTGTCACCACTCTTTGTTATGAGTCCCTCTGGCAGCTCACAATCATTCATCATTCATGCTATACACATCTCACCCTAAGCTTAATAGTTTGTGTGTTTTTGGTCGCCTCAGTTTATAATATATAAACCATCAATCTGTGCCCAGACACACCTAGAAAAACACACGTCTGTCTTCTGAAATGAGAACCTAGTGCATTATGTGTGCCTGGAAGCACGCATTATAGCTTTTGTGCCCCGCAATTAAAGCACAAATGCGCCTCATATCTGTCTCAAGTCTCTCTGATCAGCGTTTTCTGTGCAGCAGTGCCTCCCTCCTCTGTGTCTGTCCCTCTGCGGCCTTTTGTTCAGTCTCCAGCTGGACTCATAAATCATACGCGCAGTGCCGTGAGGTGGCACAGGTGAGAGCGGGGTGGATTTATCATCATGGGATGGGAAGGCGATGTGATGGTGGTGGGCGAGGCCTGGAGCTTATTGAAAGACCAGAGAACATGAAGGCTCAGAAAAGACTACATCGATTCATTTGTGGATGCTTTGAGAAACACAGCGAGAGATGGATGGATAGATCAACAGAGGCCCATACATCCTCGCTCTGATACCGAGACAGATGGCCTTTCGGAGAATCAAAAGAATGTCTTGTTGAAGTTTGCTGTTGTTCAAGTCATGTTTGATCGCATGTCAGCGCCGATTCAATCCATAGAAACAATCAGCCGAGCTCTGCTGGGGTTTTTCACGGGGGATTAACTATTGTAGTTTCCAATTAGAAACAAAATTTTATAAACGTCCAGCACAGAGTAAAGAATTGAGGTCAGCCCCTCAAGGATTGTGGCTTATGGGTTCAAGGTCAAAGGTCAAGGTATTAAAACATAGTCCAGTTGTTTTTAGGTTTGCTGTATAGCTTTCCCAAGTTTAAAGATTACTCTGGGGCACTATCCACTTGACCTGGCTGCAGCAAATCTGGCACATGTGTAGGCATAATGCTCTTGGTGCATTCACTGGCTTTTCATTCCAATCTACTTTCAATATCCATCTTCTGTCGTGAAGAAGAGTCGCTCACCTCAGGTTATGTGGGTTTAACTCTGTGCACCAGTGGATGTAAAATACAGTTGCTTTGAAAATGAGTCACGGTAAATGGGGAGGCTTGCCAGCGGTGAGTAAAGCAAAGTGAGACAGACAGAGCATAGCAGAGACAATATGAATAAAAGGATGACATGTACAAACAAGGAAGGAGAAAAAAAGAGGAGAGAAACACCAAGATAAAACACAAAAGACAGTTCTGTGTAGTTGGCAGAGTGCAGCCAGCTACTCAGCCGGCAAGCTATTCAATAAGTGAGTCCACTACATGGGGCTTATGTTGATATTGGGGTTAGGCAGAAGCGCTGTGTTGTGTAATATGCTCAAGTTAATGCGCTGTAATAAATGGGCAAATCCCCCGAAAGCCTGTCCATTATGACGGAAACACAAGGCATTTAGACGGGCCTGGCGGTGCCTTTGTTTGAGTCGGAGGCAGGCAAGAAGCTACGGCTCCATCAGCCTCTGGGAGACACTGTGGACATGACTGATAGTCAGAGACTTGTGCCCTGGCCCATGTTTTGCTCATGGGTGTCAGTTTGGTGGGAGTGAGAGGAGAAGTGGTCATGGAGAGTCTAATGTGCACAAGCACTTCCGTGTACTGGGATTAATCTGTTCATGAACAGTGCTGTTATGTGCACATATACACACATGGATGGAAACACGCAGTTTCTTTTTGATTTGATTTAGGAAATGAAGTATCAGCCAAGTATTGACACAAGGGGCTTATTAAAATGTAATTGTACAATAATAATAATAGGCTGCTGAATTGTAGTGTCAGTGGACTGAATGTGCCAAAAATGAGGGTACTTCTTATCACGGTGCTTTCTTTTTTTTGGCTCTCTCAAAAGCGACACATGTTGTAAAGACAGAGTCACTCTTACACTCATTCAAACTGTCCATTTTTTCAGTTTCATCAAACTCAGAACTAGCGGTAGTTGTCAGCAGATGCTTTTCACGCCATTTCTGTCTCTCAGTCACACCCACCTCCTAACTGCCACTTTGATTGTACAGTGTCTGGCAAATTGGTCAGCAGATGTGATAGCTCTATTATGCAGTCATGCCAAATTACGTCCTCCAAATTGGCAAATAATGAAACAGCTGTGCATATGTGGAAGTGTATTTCAGTGTTTTGGGGTTTATATTTGTGTGTGTGTGTGTGTGTGTGTGTGTGTGTGTGTGTGTGTGTGTGTGTGTGTGTGTGTGTGTGTGTGTGTGTGTGTGTGTGTGTGTGTGTGTGTGTGTGTGTGTGTGTGTTTGCTGCAAATACTCATCTAACATCTCAATTGTTTTTCTCTCAGCCATGAAATCAGGAGGCACCCAGCTGAAGTTGATCATGACTTTCCAGAACTATGGACAAGCTCTGTTCAAGCCCATGAAGTAAGTAGCACTGATGGACTACATTTACATTACATTACTCTACACCAAATGGTCTGGGTATCGCAGATATTATCAGCGTCACAGTATCTAAAAAGCAGTTTCTCTGCTTTAAATGCATTTCTCATCAAACATCAAAAATCTGTTTGTTATACTCGGTTTGATGTGCCCACTTGTAATGCATATGTTTCAAGAAGGGCTACATGAAATCTCATCTGAATAAGTGCCAAGCACTGCCGCTGCATGTTTCAGTGTGTTTGGATATACAGCTCTCCCCTCTGTGTGATCTTTTTTTGTCTGCTTTTTAATTAACATCAACAGGCTTATGTGTTAATTAAAATGAGCATCCAGCCATCATCAAGACGTCTTTGGGGAGGCATATATGCTAGCAAAGGCACTTGGCACATGAAAAAGAAATACCCTCCCTCTCAGCTGTCTGAGATTTGCCCGATGAATTCCCATGCCGACGCAAATAAACAGCGTCCAGGCCAACTGGAAGTAATTGCTCAGGAGCCTGGTCTGATTGCTATGAAATGTATAATGGGTTTCTACATGAGAGCCCCAGTGGAGAGTGTAAGATCCTGGGAGAGGGACAAGGAGACTGACAGAGGGGGTGGCTGTGTGAGTTTTTCGTGCAGAACTGGTGATTAATACTTGTGAAAGCTCAAAGTGTCACACCTTGACAACCTGCACAGGTCTAGTTTGTGGCGATTCTTTATTTCAAGTGAACCACTTCCCTTACCATAGCAGCCAAAGCCACTCTAATGGGAGGATACGGAGTTTATGCCTGCTAGGTCAACATCAGCTTGGAAATGAATGATGAAACATTATATCTTTTCCCTGTCAGGGCCTGATTTATGGTGAGGCTGCACCGTTTTTTCACAGTTTATTCACCTAATGTTTGGTGTCCGTGTCCCCTTATTCAGCTCCTCTTTACCTGAAAGTAGTGCAACTTTACAGCTCTCTTTATATATACTCAAAAACAGCAGCAGTGACAGTTTAGAGTCCTTTTTCTGTGTCCTAACTTGGCATTTAATTTCAAGGTCAATAGGCGAATGGATTTTTAGAACATGAGGCATAGTTTACAAACTTGGGCGCAGAGAATATATGGTCCAAACAATGACAAGCTGAGTACTAATTTTAGGTTCCATACATGCAAATCTTTCACGCCAACAACAGAATCCAGCAGGCATCAATGGAATAGTCATATTTGACAGGAACAGATAATATCCTATGTGGTTTTGTGTGTGTGTGTGTGTGTGTGTGTGTGTGTGTGTGTGTGTGTGTGTGTGTGTGTGTGTGTGTGTGTGTGTGTGTGTGTGTGTGTGTGTGTGTGCGTCTGTTTTGATTTGAATACATGTTTGATTGGATGAGGCATTCACAGGCTGCTTCTAGGCAACATGGACAATATGTGCCCATGCATGAGTCATGTGACGTCAGGATGGGATAAAGAAGGAGAGTGTTGTGAGGTGTGGTCAGGCTGTTGGCTGATGCTCTGAGTGTCATCTGGTATTAATAGTATCAGGGAAAGTCATGCATTATCAGCAGTCATGCAATGTCTTGTTATATAGACATTGTTGGTTTCAGAACAAAGATTGAGTGAGTTCCTTAGGAGTAAAGGTTGTCAATGTGTGAAATGTCTGCATGACAAAATATATGCAGTGTACATCTTTATGTATGTCTTTGGACTTAAAATACTACTAGTACTTTACTTTTATGCCTGAGAATGAAGAAAGTATGTCTGTTACCACACTCCTTTAGCTGATTGAAAGACTGAAGCCTCAGGTTCAGAGTTATGAGAATCTAGAAAGTAAATTATTTAATTGTTTGTGTTCAAGTTTAATTTCAAAATTGAAATTATGTCGTAAACTTAGCAGCGATTGGATACCTAACACTCCAATAAAATGAAAAAGAAAAGGTCCCATTTCTTACAGTAGATATAAGTAAAACATTCTTTCTCAGTTGCTGTCAGAAACTCTTTTGACAGTAATTACATGTCAGGTTCTGAATTATATGCTACAGATTCCTGCAGCTCTTTATTTAGCCTGTCATATTGTATTCAAACTCCTTGCTTTGACTGTCACAATCATCTGTCTCCAATGTTTACAGATATTATACAAAAGTCTTCAGAGCGTAAATAGAAAGAAAATATCAGTTGTCTGGGAAAAAATAATGTAGAAAGATAACCTTTGTTCTACTTTTGTTAACGCACATCATGAAGTTTTGTTGTATCTACGATGGCATTGAGGTGTTCCACTTTTATTTTTAGGATCTGTGGTGCATTCTGGGTACAGTAGTTCAGAGCCTTGCTTTGTTGCATTGTTTTTTCTTCACCTGTCCTATTGTGCAGCATCAAGTGGTGCTTCAAAGAGGCTTTGATGTTTCAGGCCTTCTTTGAGCTGAATGCAAATCTGTACACTGGCATGGACCAGGAGACTGCACAAGCTGACAGCTTGCCAGACACCTCCACGCGATGTTTTTCTCTGTGCAGCTCTGGGGAAAAAAGAGTATGATGCTCGGTTTCATTTGTCTGACAAGCTCTATGATCATGTTTGGTGATTTAAAGTGTGCGCCACAATGGGGTAGAAGACGCTCGTTTAGTTTTTCAAACTGCAATTTGGTTAAGTCATTAAGGTCACGGCACACTGTTTTTCCCCAAACAAAAAAGTATCTCCTCTGAAATTGGTGCGGGCCAAATGTTCATGATTCTCCCAAGAATTTGAATCTGACAACCAAACAAGTACAAATATAGTTTACCAGATGTGGATATTGTGAATCATTTTCAGAGGTCAGTTCATGCAAAACTGCAGGTCTCTGCACTGATGCCTTGACTACATTTAGTAGAAAGAGGATGAATTATAGTGGTGTCACCATGAGAAAAATCTTTAGCAAACAAAAATGAATTCAAATTAAATTTGAACGAAAGATGCAGATATCAGATGGTTGGGAATAAGGATGGCAAGGAATGAAGTGGCATGTGAACAGAGAGAGGGCTGGTGTTGGAAGACAGATGACAGGCAGAGATAGACCAGAGGGTAGGAGAGCAGTTAGCACTGCCAACCTGTCAAGGAACCGGGTCCTCCAGCTGGAGGCAGGTTACAGGCTGAGCGGAGACCCTCCATTGCCAGGCCTCTTTGTCTGTCTGGCTCCGGTCCCTGGTGCCCCATCTTACCCATCCCCTGCCAAGATCCTGGTTGTGGTGTGTATACAGAACCACAATGTTCATGTCATGCTAATTGGATTTGTCAGACAGAGGGTTGAGGGATTGAAGGAGGTGTAAGCCTCAGATATGCAAAGAAAGAATTAATTTCTCCATCATATGCTGTTTGACAAGCCTGTTTCCCCCCCCCCCCTCACTTTGATTTTGTTGATAAGTCTCACAGTTCAAAATGATGCAGTGCAGGAAAAGCAAAAATAACTTTGATCGTCCCTGTTTATTGTTGTGCCAAGAGCTGTTATATCAACGCACAGGGTTTGTTGCATGTAAACACATGTGCTACAAAATATATATATATAGAGGGCACACATGGCTGTCCTTTAGCATCGTGGGAAATCAAGAGAAATGCTCATCTGCATGAACCAGATCAGTTATGACAAGCTCTAGCGCTGGTAAAGCCAGTGGGGATGGTTTCTTAGCTGCAACACCCAAGAGGCTGTTACGTTTTTATCATCTGCTGGCTGTTTCATAACCAAAAGTTCATTTGAAGGCCTCGTCATATCCGCTGTGCCCCAGTTGGGTTACGACTGACATTCCTCCATGGATCCTCTCTGTAGATGGGGGATTCTATTAGGGCTGAACCCATCTAATGTTGTTTGGAGGAAGCCTCTCCCTGCTCTGGTTATTGATCCTCTCATGAAAGATTGATGATTTTTTTTTAATGATTTGCATGCATTTGTGTAAAGTGCAAGAGGAAACCGAGCTGTTCATAAAGTGTTTTTGATGGCTCGTGGTCTTTATGGTAAGCTTGATGCTGGAGAATTCATCTGCTGCTTACAATTATTTTCTATAGACGAGAACTACCAGTTAATCCATCCATCCATCCATCCATCCATCCATTTATCTATTTACTACCTGCTTATCCGGGGCTGGGTCCCGGGGGCAGCAGGCTTTGCAGGTTATTTCAGACATCCCTCTCCCAAGCAACACTTAAACAGCTCTACCTGGGGGACCGAGATAGACTAGATATAATATCCCTCCAGCTTGTTCTTGGTCCACCAGTTGGACCGGCCTGGAAAACCTCTAAGGGGAGGCGTCTTGGAGGAATCCTGATCAGACGCCCGAACCACCTCAGCTGGTCCCTTTGAACACAAAAAAGGACGGCTGTACTCTGAGGGCCCTCCGGATGTCTGAGCCCCTCACTCTATCTCTAAGGCTGAGCCCAGCCACCCTACAAATCAAGCTAATTTCGGGCGGGGGCATCAGCAATCTCGTTATTTCAGTCACTACCAAAAGCTCATGACCCAAAGGAACAGAACGTAGATGGACTGGTAAATTTAGACATTTGCCTTGCGGCTCAGCTCCCTCTTCACCACAATGGTCCGCCACAACCTCACAGCCTCCCTTCCAGCACTCTGGAATAAACTTTCAAAGGGGGGAGTCTGAGCAGAGTGAGATAATTGGAGAACATTCCCTGATCCCCTTTTTTTAAAAATGGGAACCACCAGCAACCAACCAACTATACCTAGTTGGTGCCGCTTCTCTTCGTCTTCCTTCCACACCAGAGAGGTGACATTCAACGTTCCTAGAGCCGGTCTGTTATTCCACAGGGTTGGCACTCCTAGGTCCCCACGTTTACCTGTTGATTCGTTGGGTCAGGTATTTCAGATTAGTTTGCATATTATCTCTTGTCAAGATAACAAGCACCTGTGGTCTACATTTAAATAAAAACTGACACATACGTCATAGATTGAGTTGTCCCTGTCCTCACACCAGCAGTTACATGAATCATGAATAGAAACCAGATGAAAGGAAAATGGTCTCACATTCTGGGGGAAAAAAAGCAATAACATGGAGCTTCACAACCATCTCATTTCAAGGTTGAATACAGCATGATTGCATTGCATACATGCTTTTAAGCACACTGTAAATTTACATATACATGTAAATCTATACATATGTAGCATGCACTGCACAAATATACCAAATACCCCTTCTGAATTCATCATCATGTTAGAACATGATGATGAATTCAGAAGGGGTATTTGGTATATTTGTGCAGTCTTTTTTCATTATCTTGGACCTTTAAGACAAAATTATTTCCCTCTTTGAAATCATCTTCATCTCTTAACATCTTTTTTCATTATCTTAAACCTTGAAGACAAAAAAAAAGTAGTCCTCTTCTTTGGTAGTCACTTGTATAACACTGTTTCCCTAAAGAGCCCCCACATGGGCCATAAGAATGCCGCTGGCTCTCATATGTTAGACACACTTTTGAGAGGTGCAGTCTGAGCTCATCTTTGGGAGTGTGCACAAATGAAGCATGTTACTATAGACAGCTGTTCCCACAGCTGCGCTTTACACACACACACACACACACACACACACACACACATACACACATACACAGACAAACACATACACCTACATGTGAACACATGCTGCAAAGAGAATGATGCTGTGGGGGTTACGAGGTTCGTGCACCCTCCATCACCCGGGGCTGGTACTGGAAAATCCGCGAGCAGCGAGCCAAGTCGCAGCTGTAGCTGCTCACTCAGAGCTGTGGGTATATCACACAGAAGGTGAAGACTGCAAGCCCACACTCTGCCTGCACACACACAATAGAAAACTAGCTCACTCAGTCCCGACCGTTCACCATTTAACACTTCCCTAATGATTTCCACCCTGACAAGTCAAAGAGCCTTGAAGCACATAAAGAGGCTTCAAATGTGATGAAACGTCAACTCTTTTCAATTTTAACATCCTCGTCTTTCCGACCATGAGGAAGTTTTGTGACCTCAATCTTGCATACTATAAAAAGCTGAATCATCATAACTATCTTTTCACGTGCTGATAGGTTATGTAAACTGTAACTATGTATCCTTTCTGGTTGAACGGACCTCCTGGCATCAGATTTTACTCACAGCCGTCACCACTGAGTCACACAAGCACACAAGACCTTACAGCCAAGGATATTTCGGAAATAATTTATTTAAAACCTATCATGCTGTTGTTTAACAGCATATCAATGATGATATCAATGTGACTTCCTCATTAAGTGAAGTATATATAAAGCTGGCAGGGGACAGAGCAGCTCGAGGTGCCAAGTTGTCTGATCTGGCTGAAATCAATGACAAGCTGTAGCAAGAAGATGTGGTTTGTTGGCAGAGAAGTGTTTGCAGTTTTTCTCTGTTCATCCAGGAAGTGTTTTTGATTCTCTTTTGAGTGTCCTCGCAAAGCGTGTCAGAGACTTGTTTGACTTGTTTCCATATTTGCAGATGTGTGTCTGGAGAAAGAGAATAAAGTAAAAGAGAATGAAAGAAGAAAAAATACAGGATAATGTAAGATGTGTAAGAAAAACCTGTCAGCACTGTCTGACAGATGTAGACAGAGAAAGAGTTGCCTAAGCGTGTTGTACAACACTTAACCGTAACAAAACAGTTTGAGTGTGTTGAACTTCCGTGTCGGGGTTAGTCTTTACTTTATCATGCTGAAGTTATGAAACTGCTGTAGTTATGTAGTTTATATTGTAGTTAATGTGTTTATTTCAAAAGGTTACATTTTGAATGCAATAAGTGCATAGTTAGAGCAAATCCTCATTGTTTTTGTTAACAGTGTAGACTAGGACTAGTTTTTGAATTTGATTCCTTATAAAAAACCTTTCAGAACTTGATGAATGAAGGGGCGACTGTTTATTTCATATCAGACATGATTAAATTAAGGCTAAATCATGTTAGTTTGTGGAATAGCAGCGTGGAATTTCATCCGTATTGTTCCATTTCTCATAATGAATGTGCAGTACAGGGTGTACTTTTCCTCTTTATATTGTGAGGCAAACAGTACGGGTGTGGTGGATGGGATGAATGGAGTTTGCATCTCATCACAGACCTGCATTAACATTTGCCTTTTCTACATTAACCAAATGTCTTGCCTTACCTGAAACACACTTTGACCAGAGTTTATCTGACAGCCACACTCTTTCCCTAAGCTTACCCATAGTTATACCCAGATGTTTTGAATTAAAGCTGTTGTACCTTTAACAGTCTGGTATTTACTTTGAGTAACAGTTCTTTGCAGCAGTAAAAGAAGTTGTAAAGTTGTAATTTGATCTTTTTCAGAAATAACTTTTGCTTTCAGGGGAATAATGTCTGCTGTTAGATATTATCTCATTTGCTCCTCCTCTACATTTTATTGTCTATATTTCTCACTCAAACACACGCACACACAGAGTGAGAGTGTTGTGGTGTCAGGCGTTCACAACATCTGTTTCTCATGCAGCTTTGTACTCTCAGCCAGGCAGCCGCAGAGGGCCAGACCCAGCGGCTCTTCCTTAGGCTTTGGGCACGAGAGACTCCCTCTGCGGGTCTTTACGATTCATTTGTTTTTTAAGGTGCTCTAATGTGGCTGAGGACTGCTCATCTTACACAGCCTCGTTTCTCCCCCTCCCCCTTCCTTACGTGCTCCCCTTTCATCCCCATCATGAACTCTCGCCACCTTTATTCAATCTATGTTTTGTGACAATCAGCTTCAGACTGATACTGTTGCAACATCGATAGTCTCAGCATGGCTTTCTAACATGTATGTACGTTCTCATTTATTTTATTTTTTTTACCTCATTTACACTCTAATTTATACTTTTTCTGTTTCACACATCAATGTAAAAAAAATAACCAAGTAATGAAATACTCGATCTCTCAGCTCCACACTGCGGCGTTGCTTAGCAAATGATGTGGGTTGTTTGCATGTGTTTGAACTTGAAGTGTTTTATATCTGGTTAACCATGCATGTATGCAAGGTTTTGTTTGTGTGTGTGTGTGTGTGTGTGTGTGTGTGTGTGTGTGTGTGTGTGTGTGTGTGTGTGTGTGTGTGTGTGTGTGTGTGTGTGTGTGTCCAGTGTAGTTAGTGCGTGGGCGCTGTGATGCGTTGACCTCTTAAAGGCTGTGAGATGAGCCAGTTAATTAGTCTGATGCTTAAACAGTCGTGTAACCAGCTGGTTTGTCACATCTGTTTCGCCATCAGCGCACACACTTATCTCAGTAGAGAATTGGCATAAGTGAAGGACGTTTTAATAAAGCTTAGTGAAATATTCATAAAGCCTACTGCAAATTTTCAATGTGTAATGTTTTAATTGGAGTGTCAATCATTTATGTGTGCTCTGCTTGTTATCTTTAATGTCTCGTCATTAAAGTGTGCCTCTGGATCTTCTGCATTCATTTCATATCATTCACATCTGTCATACAATACTTACCACGGACTCATACTTATTCCATCGGCGGAATCTTCTCAAAATAAGTTACATCTTTCATGTTCCTCTTTCTGTCTGTGTCTCACTCTTCTCTGTCTGTTTCTCAGCCTGTCATCTATTCTTGATTCGAGAGGTCGGCAGTGCGGCGTCTTGCACTGAACGTGCTTGTATACCAACTCAAATCTCAAATCACTTCTTTTTTTTGACACACAGACACTGAAACACAGAGGACTGTCTTATTTTAGACTCCTGAGCCTTAAACTCCCCTCACACCCTCCCCACTCTCAGACACTTCACATAAAGACATCTCTCATGAATGCTTTACTAGGTCAGCTCCTGAGGAAGTAGCGTTTTTTCTTCACCATCCCTCCCTTCCTTCCTTCTCTCCGTCCATCGCTCTCTCTGTCTCCACCTCCCGTTCGTGCTCCTTTTTGGACTTTGTTTGTTTGAATCGCTGAGGCGGTACTAATCCTCGGCTTGCCCCTCGCCTCGCTGCTCTGTATTTTTAGATTCTCCCCGTTTTCTCTCTCCGTCTAACAAGTGTTTATGCACTCACAGTGTAATGTGGCCAGGCTGTGAGTAGCCAAATCATAATGTGATTACAGGCCAGCTGAGTTGCTCGTGATGATACTAATTATGAGTGTGTATGTGTATATGTGTGTGTGTGTAGCGTAGAGTTAATGACAATGACCCCAATCATCAGCATTCATACCTCAATATCGCATCTTATTACAAAATAATGTGCCACATTATGTCAATTTTCCATTCTTTTTTACAACCTGGGTTATTGTTCTTTAGTTCTGGTCATCACTGCTATTGTTTATAACAATATTGTTATGGAAATGGAGTTCAATAGATGAAGTGAGAAACATGAGCAGTTTTATCACACTTATTCAATTTCCGCCATCATTATGTACGTACAGTTTATGTGAGCAATAGTAAAGGAGTAGTTTGCAGTAGCTAGAAAAACCTGCCCAATAACGTTCTGTGGTGCTGTTTTCACAGTTGCTAGGCAACCCGCAGAGACTTCAGGATAGTAAGTCTTATAAAAACTATATATCACATTTTCAGTTGTGAGATTTAGAGGTGCTAGTATGTGGGTTTTGTTAACATTGGACGGAGCCAGGCTAGCTGTTTCCCCCTGTTTCCAGCCAGTATGCTAAGCTAACCAATCTTCTCTTGTAAAGAGAGCAGATAAGCGGATTAAGGGTTTTGAAATAAACATTTTCCCTTATTGTGATTGTCTTAAAAACTTTTTAATACTCAGAATATCCATTTACAAATGTATACTTATCGACACGAGTGTAAGTATTTTTATTTTTTGTACCTTTGAGGTGCGAACATGGTGGTTGGTGATGTGGTGGTTTGAAATAGTCAAAACTGTTTTCCTACAATAAATCAGCTACATACAGTAGGCCGAAATGATTTTTATTCGATGACTAGATCAAAAAGAGTGTTAGTTCTTCAAACCAAAAGTCTGATATGTGAAACGTGGAGCGGTGTATGTCTGTGTTTTTGTGAATTTGTGTCCATGCCTGTGGCTCTGTGGTTGGGACCAGAGCGTGTGTGCTCCTCTGTGCTACACCACATCCAAGTGAATAACATTCTTCCAGTTGTGCATGCTTGTTGTGGTTCCTGGACCAGTTATTTTCACTGCTTTGTGTGGTTATGTTCCTCACCCATCGTAACATATAATTATAGTCCAAAATACTGTATGGGGGAAAAAGCTTTCCCGCTAGGAATGTCGCTGCCGCATTTGTCTGGAATGCTAAAAATTAATTTCCCTCCAGGAGCTGAATTGTAGACATCTCAAACAAGAATCTCTTTTTATGAGGCGAGGAAAGCAGGCCAAACCTTGACTTATGAGAGGGATAATTTGTGTACCTTCAGCAGCTGTTTCTGCTGAAATTACACAAAATGTCCCAGGTAGGTTATCATACAGAGTACTTAGGAATGCTGCATTTGAATGAAGGGGATTTTAAAAGGATAACTCTTCAAGTGCTTTGGTTAACCCCCCATCTGCAATTAAGACCTTGCATTTAAGCAATTTACCCTGACAAGTTAGACACCAACTTGCTTTGTGACATAACATCTTGCTAATGGCCCTCGTGTTTTTAAGTTCATGTCTCAGAAGCTATAATGTGGATAATCGTTTGGGCTTAGACGGACCAAAAGGGGATGATTCTTCTCTTTACAGCAGTCTGAAAATGACAGAGCACACATGCCTCATTGTTACTCTGTCACTTAATCAACTGTTGCCCGTTAACAATGGGACCACACGCACTGCACCAGCCCTTACAACTGAGCTCAGTAATTAGATAACAACTTTTCCCAGGTAGATCTATCACAGTCCACCTGAAAGTCTCTCCAGGTCGAATGAATGAAACAACAGTTCTTCGAAAGAGAGAAAGAGGGAGAGCATTGTGGCTCTGAAACTTGGGCCTTTTGTGACATGCGCAGAGGTTAATATATCCATTGTGGGTCAGGCCCTTACATGTCTAAGCCTGTCCCATGCAAGGTGGCAATTAGGCAATGTGCGACTCCCCTATCCCCCTGACAGAGGTCAGTGGAAGGGGGAGGAGAATGCAATCATTGTCTACCAATTAAACCAGTAGAGGGTTCTGCCTGGCTTTGCCCATTGTCAGGGCAGGATGTGGGAGGGGCTGCTGTCGCCAGGTCTGGTATCACCGGGCCACCCGATCCAGGGGCTCGCCTGGGTCACCCCTCCCCTTCCACCTTACTTTTTGCAGCTCTGGGCAGCAGTGATGCAAACAGAAGAGCCTCTGTGCTGGATGTGCAGGGAGCCTCTCAGACAGCGTTGCTGCCGCTGAGAAGATTGTTCACAAAAGGAGTGCTATCGAAACCTCTGGGATTCACAAATAAAGCATTGAAGGGTGTGTGCGTTTTCTGCATGTGGTATCTCCTCTTGGATCTTATTTTAATTGTTAGATGGAACAAAGGACAGAGTAGACTTTCATTTTCAATCCCAAGATGTATGATATTACTTATTTTAATCTTAGAAAAAAAACAATGTCCCCATCTTCTACACCCTTTTAGGGTCTCAGTAGCATAACTAGATATGGACCGAGCAGTAAGAAACAATAGACAGGAGCAGACTCAAGTATCAGCTGTCCTCTGAGTGAACCTGTGGGCTGGTGGTTGGGGCGGCTGTGGCGTAGTGGAGAGCAAGGTAGTT
This sequence comes from Anoplopoma fimbria, assembly GCF_027596085.1. Taxonomy (NCBI): domain Eukaryota; kingdom Metazoa; phylum Chordata; class Actinopteri; order Perciformes; family Anoplopomatidae; genus Anoplopoma; species Anoplopoma fimbria. The sequence continues at coordinate 9,396,906 of NC_072459.1, forward strand.
TCTCCAATCAGAAGGTCAGCAGTCGATGTGTCCTTGGGCAAGACACTTAACCCCAAGTTGCTCCCGAAGGCTTGCCATCGGTGTGGACTGGATGTGAATGAATGTTAGTTAGAGTCTGATGGTGGCACCTTGCATGGTAGCCTGTCATCAGTGTGTGAATGGGTGAATGATATGTAATATACTACTGATTGTAAGTCGCTTTGGATAAAAGCGTCTGCTAAATGACTGTAATGTAATGTGGTGAGTCTAGCAACATAAGTATTAAAAGATAAAAATACCCTCTATTCCTTGATTGTGCAGCTAGCATTGCCTATCTGTGTGATGGGTTTATACAGCAGACAAATGAGAAAAATGTGTTATTTTTCTTCCTTACTCATCATAAATTGTTACCAAATCATAGAAAAATGTACAAAACCAAGAGTCTACAGCCATGCCGGCTGCTCTGTGACTTGGGCCAAGCGCCGCTTTAAGCTAAATGCTTATGTCAACATGTTCACTTTGACAATGCTAACATGGGGATATTTGGAAGGCTCACCATCTTATTTTAGTGTTTTAGTTTGCTAACTTTTGCTAATTAGTACTAGACAAAAGGTACAGCTTCGACTGATTAGACTGACCTGATGGTGGCAAAAAGTAAAAAGTTAAGCTATCACCAAAGTTATAGCAATTCCTCCTGAGGGATCATTAATGCCGGTTACACACTTTATCTGAAGGTTGTTAAGATATCCCACTTAAAACCACAACCTCAACCTAGTGGTGCAAGGAAAAGTCAGGGGATCATAAAAGTCTTCAGAAAACTGTACAACATATTTGTGTAAATCCATGTACTTCCATATATTTTTACATACGTACTAGACGTAAAGTCAGGGGATCACCAAAGCCATTATTGTTCATACCTTGGGCACCTTCCTTTGGATATACATACCAAATGTCATGGTTATTTATCCAGTACTTCTAAAGAAATGTGTCAACTGGTTGGTTGAGATCACCAAAATCAGCCGTCGTTACACGTTAGGATCCACAAATATCCTTTCAAAATTTCACGGCATTCGATCTTGTCCCTCATTGTGAGGTATATGCACAAGGAGGACCAATGCACCAACTACACATCATCATTACGAGATAATTAATTGGGAAACTGTCTGCAGTGACATTGAAGGTCACATTACAAAATGCAGCCGCCACACGATGATGCATGGACAGTGCCTCATGATATGCTGTATGACCAGTAATAGTGAAGAGAATAAGTTGCCTTTCAGATTCTTGCCTTTTTACTTTTGAGCCACTGTTTCATTTGGCCTCTTCTCATTGTGAGCATCAATTAGTGAACTAGAATAAATGCTTTAGTGTATCTTTAGAAAGTCTTTGATAGATACTGAAAGTACATAAATTTGTCAGAAATGTAAACCTGGTTATAGTGAGAAGAGCCCTCCGTATTTCTTTCACTTATAAATTAACTCTATTTACCTCTGAAGTGCACTGGACCGTTCCATCCCATTTAGCTCTTACACAAGGATAAATGCAACCCTTGGAACTGTTTTTCCAGCGGTTTCACCACTTCCTCCTTCACCACCATCACCCACTCATGACCACAATGACATCTCTCAGCCACCACTTAGCCTCTGATAGATGGTTTCTATTTAGGAAACGGCATCTGACCGCAAACCACCGAGCACAACAAGACTGTTGACAGGCCTAAATAGAAAAGTTCAGCTGTGGGAGAAGCGAAGCACAAACATCCATGCCTCGATTTGGGGGCCTCGCCCGCAAAATAGCTTTCTGGAAAGACTCGTTTGATTGCTTTCTTTGGTTCGAGGTATCAATGTTTTTTAGTTTTATGCAGTAAGGTTTCACTCGGTGGTGTGGAATCCATTTTGGGACGGTGAGGAGAAGCGGTGTTGAAAATAACTGACAGCTAAAATTGAGCTGTTCCCTCTCTGAGCTGAATGTGGTGATGGATAAACTTCCAGACCTTTTAGCGCTGAGCAGAACAGGCTGTCACGACTACCCCAAAGCTTCTCAGGTAATTATTAAACACATTCATTAGGGAGCTAAAAACAAAAGACGGCACTCCTAAATCAAATGCTATTCTGTCATCAGTCATGCACTGTTGGAATATGGCATTTTAACAAGACTCACATCGGACTAATTAGCGTAAACGTCTTCAGAGATAATCAAAAATAAACGAAAGCCTCTGTGGATCTGCGGCTGTGTGCTTACAGTACGTGTGTGGCCATGTGAGTGTGTGCATCTTTGCATCTGACAGTCTTCATCTGCTTTTGTGGTTTGTCCACGTTCAGTTTAAGTAAACACAGATGGGGATTGGAGAGACTGGCCAGCGGCCACATTGCCCTTCAAGGAAAAGGAAATCAGAAGGACGGAGGTGATAAGAGGCAAAAGAAAGAGGGGGAAAGTGATGGAGATGTGTTTGTGGATACAAAACCTGACGGGAAACATTATACATTTGAAAGAGAGAGTGTGGGTTTGTGTGTGCGTTTTTATGTGGGTTTTTTTCTTATCTTTGGGTCAACATAATAGGATTGTCTTTTTCCCCCGGAACAGATGGGTAAAAATAAAGGATGTCCACAATGCTTACTCACAATCCAATTAACTTCTCTTGGCTCAAATCATACAGAAACCCTCCGTGTCCTTGCTGAGAGTGGTGCGTGCGTGCGTGTGTGTGTGTGTTGGGACGGTGCGTCTGGGAAATGGCTTCCCAGGATTTAACATAATTTGCTGTAATTGGTGTTTGCTGTTCAGCAACTACTTAGCAATAATCAAATAAATCTTAATGGCCTGTACCAAAGGCTATCTTGGAGGATGGACCTGCGTGCAAATCCTCTCAGTAAAGATTCTCAGTTTATGGATGTTTTATGTGGTTTGGCAGCAGGTATTCCGGTCTCCTCTTCCTCAGCACTCATTCCGGCCCACTCATCTGCCAATTTCCACTCGGGGAATCTGCTTTGAATTTTTATCTGAAGAGGAGAACATGATTGTATTTTTGCCTTGGTCACAGAATTTCTTGTATTCTTTTATAACCTCAAATAAATTTCTCGTCTCATTAAAAACATACCCGTGGTGTTTCAGATGACAGTCAAATGCCGAGGACAATCAGAGGGAACTGAGACTGAGAGGAGAAAGTGTAGCTGCTTTCACTATCTTTTCCCAAATCCTCCTCAGTCTGAGTGGAGAGACTACGTTTTGCTAGACCTGCAGTTTTTTTTTCCCACCCTTCTCTCATCAGCTTCAGCTTACATGTCATGCTGAATACCAGCGCTTGTTACTCAGTCCCTGTGAGATGAAGACTCATGGTAATACCCATCGATTTTGTGTGCGGCCAGAAACTTGCACGCACACACACCAACACACATACAGGGAAAGCTCTTAAAATCCCCATTGATCCCAACAGGCGGAGCGTTATCCAGTTTGTTTTCATTATGGAAGTAATGTCGGCCTTTGCAAACTTTTGTTGATCTTTTGTTGCCTCTGTAAGAACAGAAATGTCAAGGTGGGAGCCATCTTTCACTTTTTCCCACATTATGTAGTTTGAATCTGGCTGTCGGTTCTTTGTAGTACACTCACTTCCCATCTACTCCCCCCTCCTTCTCTCACGACTGCTGGAGCTGTGAGGGATAGAGACAACTGGCAGAGGCTTTCTGGAGGAATTTCCTGCTGGAATAGATCTTACAGGAACTTTTCTCCCCTGTTCATGTGTATTAGTTTTTGTTTTTTTACATCATGAATGCTCTTTGTGACACTCTTGGGTGGCTGGTTGTGAAATCTGTTAAAAACAATCCACTGCATTCTTGCATTCCCAGTGAATCTTTGCATACATCATTTTTATGGGTGATAACTTGGTTACGATATTCAGTTTGGTATTTTTTGGAAACAGGTGGTTGGCCTTAAAAAGCAATATTGTTCAAGATACATAATATTTATGTAGAAGAATAAATTGAGGAAAGCTTCAGAAAAGAATCACATTCTGTCAGTGTGCAGCGCCAACACACATTTTGAAGTTTATTGTTCTAAACATCTCCGAGCTTGCATATTTTGACATCTAACCGCTGTTGACCCAAGAATACCCGTTGTGTATGTTCTGCATAATTCATAGTTCGGATTCTGTGCAAAGCCTGTCATGAATTGCGCAGCCTGTGAAGGATTGCCTCAGACTTGTGCCATTGAAAGTGGTTAATCCTCTGTGGATGGATATGTAAATATAAATGGCTCTGCGTTGCTCCTGATTGTTGAGGATAAACCGATGTGCGTTTTGTTTGTTGTGTGTGATGGTGTGGGAGAGAGGGGAGACAAACCATAAGCATAAAGAGCTGTCCCATTCTTCAAGTATATATAATCCCCTTAGTGAACACACACTCCACACACACTGCATACATAAAAACAGCAGTATTATTCCCGTACATGACCCTACAGCACATGCACATAACCGCCACGCTGCATCATCAGCACTGTTTTAATCAGTCTTTTCTGTCTATTTGCATCACTCTTTTTCACTTCATGCTACACATATGAGTGATACAGTGTTAGCAAATGTATATTTGTGAGATGTGGGGATGCTTTGATTCTGCCAAAGCAACACACAGTCCTAAGTCTAGTTCCAGCTTGCTGAAGGAATTAGTTTTTTAAGTCATTTTAGGTTATTTTATTCCTTCTCTGTCTCTCTCCCACCCTCCTTGATTTTACTTGACAAGATATTACCACTAATACAAATGCTGTATGACTTCAGTTTATCATACGAGCCCAACAGCCAGATGAATTTCAGCCCAGTTGACAAGTGGCCTCGGCCTGCTGAGACGTCTTGCTTGCCTTAATGTCACTCCCTTAGGATCCAACTCCTTCAAACCACCGCCAACCGTCTTTCCTTGCACAAAGTGTTCATGTTCTCTGCATTTCGCTTCCATCCATCGGTACCCTCAAAGCTTCAGCTAGTCTGATGAAAGTCTGCCAGGTTGGAGTAATGTTACGTTCTGCAAAGCAAATGTCCCCTTTTGCCAAGTATTCTCTTCAGATGCCTCTCACGTACATGAAGCTGTAGTTACTGACTTTATATTTGAGGCCAAAGCTCAAAATAATAAAACAAGTATGGCACGCTTCATTTTTGTCGTTTACAAGGTGACCATTGAATACATTTAGAACATGTATTCATTTAATATATTTACATTTAATTCACCAGACACCGACAAAATCCATAGGTTGTTGCTGTTATACACATATATATATATTAAAAATGTAAATGTAAAAAGTGTGAAAATTCGTGATACAAAATGACACATGTCTATTTTAAAAATGAAAAGACATCAATTTTTATAACAACGCTGACTAAAATAATCCTTTTAATCATTTTCTCCAACATCTGTTGCTGTAAAAAAAAAGTCCTTCTAATGTTAAGCTCTTGTTATGTCACAACAGCTGTATGAATTTTATTTTCTGGTTATTGAATGAAATGCAATTGAAAAGCAGTTGAGTCATAAAACATTAAGTCTATTGATATCAGAGAGCTGCCGTTTGCTAGCACTTCTTACTGAAAGCCACCAGTGAATACGCTTATCTAGTAACGAGCCAAACACTTATTTTGACATGGAAAAGCGTTAATGCATTCATTAAAATGTGGCTTTGTGGAAATGACAAATACGCAGTGATACTAATAAGATTTCCAGCTTCTTTTTTTCACACAAAGTCTAAGTGCGCTCACGACTCAGGGGAGCCCGTTAAGATGATTGTAGGGAAGGGATCCCAAAAGCCCAGATATAATTCTGCAGCTTTGCATCAGGTCTTTAAAGTAATTTCAGGTCTTTAAACAGTGAGCTCTATGGAGCGATATGCCCAGGGGAACACGACAGAATGTGTCACACTTGTCAATTAGGTCTAGCAGAGAAGAAAAAAAAAAGGAAAGTTGACAGCCACTTAAGAAACATCTCTCAGAGTAATGTAGAGCAGAGGAGAAGGAAGTGAGATTCAGCCTCACAGCTGCAACTTGGGGAGTTATTTGATACGTACACAATCCTACATGTTGACCAGGCATTAGGGATTTTCTGAAAATTACTGACCACATTACTGAACATTAATCAGCCAAATGGACTTCACACTGACTCGCTCCATCTGCACCGTCATCCCAGACACTTCATAATATCCTCCCAAAGCCAGACTAAATGAAGGTCAGTATACACAATCATGTGTGAGTTAAGATTTAACATTTACTCAACAGTTTATTCTGACCCGAGTGGTACTGGACCAATCCGGGTGTGTAGACGATGGCATGACTTGCAAAACCTGGACTTCATAAACAACTATTTAAAGCCCCGTCCCAACTTAAAAAAAGAATGTGTTTTGCTGGTTGTTTATTCACTTTGATGTTCGAGCTTCACTGTACAGAATGATGTATGAGCAGAGTTTGAAGCTAGAAGGATGTTTTCACGTTCAGCTGCTGCAGGGGGAAAGTTTCACTGTGTTCATCTTAAATGCATGAACGTACAAGAAGGATTTTTTGAAATTACAATGAGTTTAGAGGCAATCAAAATCCAGTATGTCATTTACACAAATGTGATGTGTGAACTTGAAAACCAGCAGGAGACATCTTTTTTTGAAAATGAACTAAATTTGCATATATATTCTAGATTGTTCAAAGAGGGAGAAGAAAGAGATGTAATTTTATGAAATTTGAATCGGGTAATTGAGGTAACTTGTTTGTGGAAGAAACATAAATCATTATTCTAGAATGGGATCTCGAAAACTAGGTGAACGTTGTAAGCTGAGTGCAATCGCTTATCTTATTTATTCATTTGAGGAATTTGATATTTCTAGGTAACAATGTTGTTGTTTTTTATTTCTCACTATGAAAGAGAGAACTGTCAGTCATTTATTTTACTCTACAAAGCAAAGTGCGTACTTAACATTGCCAGACTAAAATGAATGGAGAGAAATTGTGTGCAGGGATTGTGAAATTACTCTTCTTCTATTCATGTAGTACTGTACTGTGTCGATTATTGTAAATACACTAATCCCCCTCCAGGCATTAAAGGGTCATTGACAATCATTGACAATCATATTTTGATAAGAGCTTTTAATGTTCATATTTTCATCTTGAAGTTGAGCTCCTATTGTAGTCCCTGATCCCCAACCTGTCAGTAGTCATATAGTACGTGTTTTTATTTCCAGCACTCTGTGCAGTCTGCACACACAGAGGGTAGATGGAGAGCAGCAGGGCTTTGCGGACCCATAAGCCATGGTCTGATCCCTGACATAAACAGACAGGGACTCCCAGCCATCTGGCCAGATGAGACAGTTGGACGGGCACATTCTCTCTCTTTGACTCTCAATCGTGACTCAACACGACTCCACACACACACACACTGACACAATTTACACTATAGCTCTGAGGGTTTCTGTAATCTCAAGGGTTGCCGGAGAGCTCTGGTGGTCGCAGATAGTGACCTAGCTCACAGCTACACAGCTTCCCTCAAAGCAGTGCATTTATAGTCCAAATTCAAGTTCTCAGTTTCTGCCTGCAGGTTTTATTATGGACAGAAGGTCAGACAGCCAAGAAAGACTGAAGGAAGTGGAGATAATTGGGAAAGAAGGAATACGTGAGATTAAACAGTTTGAGATAGATGGAAGATAGAGAACAGAACACACTGGATGACTTATTAAGAGAAAGTCGGGTTACAGGGGCTTTCTTTGTATTTAATAAAGCAGCTTTGCGACATACAGTAACTACACATTTTGAGATGTGGTGAACATTTCTGCCGACTATAAAGGGTGAAAATGCATACTTAAAATTGGCGGCGATGCAGGGCCATGAAATGTAGCAGGAGTAAAATAAAAGGGGAGAAGAAGTATACTGCAAACTGATGTGGTATTTAATGCAGGTGTAAAAACATTTAAAAGAATTGTAATGCCTTTAGATTGAACAATTGTATTTAGTGAGAAACATTGAATATGATTATGATATAGAATATGATCATTTGTTTACAATAAGAACCTGTCGAATCTTATAATATATGACAATATGACATAAGATATAAAGATATTAAGTACAAAAAAGAATCAGTAACTCATTACTCTTGTTAGTTAAAGCTCAGTGTTTCTGCAAGCAACACAAGCACTATAGGTGTCCAGCCAACCAGAATTATGAATTCTCATTGGCCATCTATAAAAAACAAATCCCTACCAGCATGTAATTTATGTTGCATTTCCTTAAAAATGGCCCCTATATATATAAATCACATAACCTTATTTTAATAACTAATATCTTGAATGCACATAATCAATGTTAATACATCTCTCCCCAGGGCCCCCTTCTCTGATAAAAGATCAATCAATAGATAATTGCACCTCTACACCCACACATACTGAATACTTTATGCAGCAGGAAGGCTATAATCTTGCTCTGCCTTCATATCAATGCCACACTCTCTCCCAGCTCATGAGTATCTAATAACTTTGAAATTGAAGCACTGACTGAGGCCATCATCCATCTTCTTCAAGGCTAGTCTTTTCCTCAGCATTCTTATGATAATATCGCCCGTATTGCTTCCCACACATGCAGATAACTTGCCTTTCCCTCCTGGCGGTGCTTCACCCTGTGTGTTGAAAATAGCTGAGGCTAGAACACAACTTGTGTAACATTGATTTGAAATTCAATCTAGACAGCTACCTTGGGGCCCTCGGACGATGCTTAGATCCTACTCCGATACAGCAGCTGGAGGAAGCGAAGAAGCGTGGAGGAAAATAAAGAGGACTCAGAAGACAGGAATACACACAAAATGTATTAATACACTCACAGTATGTTGCTGCTTGCCGATGTAAACACAAGCACTTACACACACACAGCTCTCCAAGATACTTCTGAATGTTTTGCTGGTGACAGACAAGCACCTCTGACACAAATCACAAGGCTGAAGGGGTTTTATCTAGTCCTCCAATCCTCCACCTGTCTGTCACCTTCAGAGGTGTTGTGTGTACTCTACAAGGTGCCATTTACCTTAAAGTGTCCTGAATGTATGGCACTAATCACTAGTTTTTCTCCAAAACCTTCATGCACAAAAAAAAAGACTTTCAGTACTGTAGAAAAGGCATTCCATAGTACTGCTTTCCTAGTGTCAAGAGGGAGGGGAAATGTATGTGTATACCTTAGTGAAATTTGTTTTGTAACAATATCGGTGGGGAAAATTGGTCAGGAGAGAGAAGAGCAAGAGAAGGGAAGACAATGTCATAGACATGAGTACAGGGAAGGAATAAGTGGAAGAAAAAGAGAGGAGAGAAGCTGGTGGATGATATACAGTATAACTGGTGTTAAATGGGGTCAGGCTGCACAGTGCCCAAACATAATTGGTTAATCAAAGCAGGTTAGAAAAAAAAACAATCAGGGTTTAGTATTAATAAATAACCTTTTATCCTTCTCTCTCCTCCTTATGTGGGAAAACTAGATTTCTTCGGACTGCAAGCTGCATGACAACTTTTTTTTGTTATTCTCATTAGTTATTCTCTTTTTGTATTTATTTGACTTTTAACTGGTACGCTTTGACAGCTACAGTTCCTCTTCTTGTTTGGAGGATGAAATAACTTGTTATGGATCAGAACTTAGTTAAGCCCCAAGGACGCATTAGAACATCTTGGAGTTATAGTCACGTAGTTGATATGGTTGACTAGAAGAGAGCACAAGGGAACTGTTTAGTTAATGTGAAAGTGAAGAAAACATCTTCTAATAGTGATCGAAGTTTGAAAAGTCTTTAAGTTCTATTCAAAAGTCATCTGCATTAGAAAAAAATATGCTCATTAACAATAAATGGCCATCAGTGGTTCTTTCTCCACGTTATTAGATACTATTACCACATTACATAATTTACATCTGCCTACTTTAGGGCAGCAGAATCAAGTTGTGAACACATAACACAGACGTATCATCACTTTAAGTAGTTGATATAAATAGTTGTTTATTTACACAGCCAATAATTACAGAGCAACATTATTATTCACATGGAGTCGTGTTTCTGGTCCCCTAATGGATGTAAGTCTAATATTCACTCTCTTTTAGCTCTGTTTTTGGTCTCATCCAATTCCTCTACTCCAACTATCGCTGTCTTTAACTGCTAAATGTTCCACTGTTTTCACCAGCTAGCTGCTAACTGTGTCTGTCTGCTGTTTGGTGTTCAGCAGGTTGTGTACAGTGAGTTTTTAGAGCTTTTTTTGGGCTGGAAACAGCGGAGAGAGAAAACCAAAACTGCAAATTTGTTGGCTAGACAGCTAAACATTGATGATCTATCTCTTTCACAATCACACGCTGTTTTCACATTGTCAATTGATACATTGATATTAAAACATATATTTAGTTTATAGTCCCTTGCAAAATGCTACAACATTTTGTTACTACACAAAATTGGTTCTTACATGACTTAGTCGCCGATAGCAAACAATTTGTGTTTGTTTTATTTATGTGTGTGAGTGTACAAATGTTGCATGTGCTTTGACTCAGATCTCAGAGAAAAGCACTCCCCATGTCTTCTCAGCTACACACACACACAAACACACACACACACACACACACACACACACACACACACACACACACACACACACACACACACACACACACACACACACACACACACACACACAAACACACACAGAGGACTGAGGGCCAGACAGAGACAAAGACGCCTGTCAGTGGGGGGCTGAAATCTGCTGTGGATTACCAATAGATGAAAAATCTCCCATGTACCCTTTCTGTTCTTGTTCTCTAAGTTGGATCAGTAGCAAGATGCCATTACAGCAAAAGGGAATATGTTTTCTTTATATATGTGCTATCACTAATTTAAGCCAGAGATACAATTGTTTTAATTAAAAGTTTGCTTGCGCATGATGGCAACATCCAGTTGGAGTGTTGGTTGTTCAAGTCTATAGAAGTCTATTAGAAAATGACCCTACATCTCTCTTCATCTTACTTCAGTAAACATTGTCAACAAGAGTTTACGGTGTCAATCGCAACTTTCAAGTCTTTTTCAATACAGCATGATGTTTATTTTGTAAATTATGGTTCTATTTCGAATAAAATACACTTGAAAGCTAGATGTACTTTAGGGCGGGGCTACCTTTGTGATTGACAGGTCATTACCGCGGCATGGCCCGGTCTGTGTGTTGTCCGTGTTTTAATCATACAACTTTAACCCTTTCACAGTGTGTGCTCCGTTCATGAAAGTTAATTGTGAAATGTTTGGTCGCCTTGAAAATCCCTTATTCAGCGTTCCATTTCACTTAGCGCCAGCTCCTCGTTTCACTTCTGATTGCAAAAGAAGGAGTGTGCATGCAGAGTCTGGGCCACAGCTGTTGTTGCCGTGTTTGCCCCCGTCCCTCTCCCATCCCTCTAATATAACCCTCCACTGTGCGGGTCTCAGCTCATGAAAGAGTATTAAAATTGCTGAGTCAGCACAAATTGAGTTCACATAGGCAAGCAGTTCAGTTTCCTCACCTCACAAGCCGCACTCACACTCCTGAAGATTCTGCTGAGCTACAGTACGTCGGCTGTAGCCTAATCACAGTCTACTTCAGATAAAGGGCCTTTTATTGTCAAGGACACTCATTCATAAAGGGTGTGTGTATGTGTATGTGTGTGTGTGTGTGTGTGTGTGTGTGTGTGTGTGTGTATGTGTATGTGTATGTGTGTGTGTGTGTGTGTGCGTGCGTATTTGAGAGTGTGTGTTCTAGTGGTATGGCTTTTCACATCACAAACCTGCAATTGCAGTACATTTCAAACTCTAAGCTTCTTCCCTGACAGGAAATTGCATTTTACATCTTGGTAACCATGGCAACCAGCACCCCGTAATGCCTGTCAGTCAGGTTTATGTTACACATTCTCTAAAGAGTAAAGTGCAATCAGGGAAGAAGAAAAAAATCATACATGGGGGAATAGCATGGAAGCGGCATCATTACAGCAACTGACTGAAGGCAGACAAGCTTCAACTTCACTCTCTCACTTTCTTTTTTACTGACTTCCCAGAGAAAGTGACTTATTAAAGTACGAGTTATTGTTATTGTGAGGAAAAAGCCTACATTTCACCTCTCAGTGTTCAAACTTGAATGTCTTGTGCCACTTAGTCTTTTTTAGCAACACTGATAACCAACCTGTGATAAGGTGCTTTGATAAAAAGGCATATTTGAGTGCTAATAGGTGCACTGAGTGCTCCGGCTCATAAGGTCACCTTTTAAAAGCAAGGGCTCTTGCTCCCTTTTATTCTAGCCCTCCTTATCTTCACAGTATCTTATATCCCCCGCCCTGCAACCTGAACAAAAACACCATTAGTCCCCTCATTGCTCTGGGTGAGAAAGAAGAGACCACTAGCAGCAGTTGCTTTATGTGTAAAAGGCTGCTTCCTTGACATTTGAAAGCATAAGACATGTTAGTTTCTGTTGTCAGAGAGCATTTGGAGAGAAGGAGACGTGAAAACAGTGCACCCAGAAGTCCAATCCAAAATAATATAGGGGAGGAGGGGTGGAGCAGGAAGGGATACAGTAAGAGGCAGCAATGATTAAATGTGGGTGTGTCAGGTTTAGCTCAATCTCTAGGTATGGTGTGTATGCATGTGTGTGTGTGTGTGTGTGTGTGTGTGTGTGTGTGTGTGTGTGTGTGTGTGTGTGTGTGTGTGTGTGTGTGTGTGTGTGTGTGTGTGTGCGTGCGTGTGTGTGAGACAAAGAAAGTTTGGGAATGTGGAGAGTTGATTTCCTACTGCCAGACAACAAGCAGAAAGACAGACACAAAGAGGCTTCTGGCAGTTCCTGACTCAGATCCATGGCTTGGTTGGCAGGGATTCACATCTCCTGGGTGTCTTTCTGTGTGTGTTTGTCTGTGTGTGTGTGTGTGTGTGTGTGTGTGTGTGTGTGTGTGTGTGTGTGTGTGTGTGTGTGTGTGTGTGTGTGTGTGTGTGTGTGTGTGTGTGTGTGTGTGTGTGTGTGTGTGTGTGTGTGTGTTTGTTTGCTGAGAGGAACTGTGGGATGTGAGCAAGACTCTTATCCAGCTTGTCCACATAGACTTTGGTCTAGTGTGGCAACTTCTGTCCTAGAAAGGGATGCAGACGCTGGGATGAGTTTCGACCCGCAGGAGACGAAAATCCAATGAAAGCTGAGGAGATTGGCGCGGAGAAGAGCTGAAATGTCTCAAATGAAAAGATGGCGTACTTAACTTTGAAACACACAGTCATAAAGAGATTTTGTTTTGAAGTACCCTACTGATGCCTTACTGAGAGGATGGAACAAGCAAACATTGTGTGAATTCACATTTTCAACTTTCTCATCTTACAGCCCCAAATTTAACACGTATTTTTTCGGTTTAGGGCAGATAGAAATGTAGAAATGTTCATTCTTATCATGTCTCCTCTTGTTACTCTTATCTAAAGTTGAGAAATGAAAGGCCTTGACTGAAAATGGTCCTGCTGATGTTATGTTTAATGTTTTTTAAACCACTTTCGTTCAGGCAGACTCGGGAGCAGGAAACCCCTCCAGACTTCTTCTACTTCTCCGACTTTGAGAGGCACAACGCTGAGATTGCTGCTTTTCACTTGGACAGGTGAGTTTTGGCATCTTTTTTTTTTCCCTTGAAAAACCCTGTTATGTTGAGATTTGTGTCATCTGTTTGACTCATCTGTTTCCTGTCCGAGCACGTTTTCAAATCATCCTTCGCGGTCTGTTCCAGGAAGAATCACCGGTCGCACATGTCCGTTCATACAAACAGCAACACCATTAATAAACCAGATGTGCTCCTACATAGACTTGAGCTGTGAAAATCTGAATGGGATCCGATTTGGTACATGAGGGATTAGATAACACTCCGAGCGCTGGGATCATCTCCTTTTACTTGCTGCTGAGTATATTAATTTCCACATGGTCCTTTTATTCTACACACTTCAGCTGACGAGGTAAAAAACTCAACAGAGAGAAGAGTCAAATGTGATAGTGATAGTTTGGGATTGTGGGGGAGGCTGATTAATGGTGTACAGGTCGTCTTGAGGTCTGCTGAGGCCATTATAATTACCTCTCACATACTCACAAGTAAACACTCTCACTCTCTGTGAGATGAGGTCAGCGACATGTGTTTGCGTGGGCAGGAAGATGGAGCCAAACAGGAAATGACAGGCACAGCATGACCACCATGCGGGGTTGTGTTTTTTTTAGATTGCATGCACCATGCCGGGTTGCTTACCAATTAAAGACAAGTAACCTGACCACAGCAGCCTCTGGATACCGGTCTGAGCTATTACTATTACTAGTGTCTGGCTTTATGTTGAACCAGGAATGAAAAGGTCTGAGGTTAAAACTTTTTTTAATTTGATTTCTAATTTTAGACAGTTCTGATGTAATATACCTAAATGTCCTGAAGACGTAAGGTAAAAGGCAGCATCACTGCTTTCCAGTAACTACCTCCGGGGGAGTTTTACCATCTGTTCTTTGCCATACTGTGTTTATCATCTCTGTGAACTCATTGTGACTCAGGGGTGTGTAATAGGCAGAGTGCACACAAATAAAAGCCTGAGTGTGCTCTCACACACACACACACACCCACACAAAAGTGCTCCTTTGTCGCCGGGGCCCGACATGACGGTGCAGTTTGCAGCTCCTGAATGCGGTCCTCTGTAGGCTAAAGTTTCACCAACTCTGTTGCACTCAGCCGGTCTGTGTGTCTGTCTGTGTGTGTGTGTGTGTGCCTGCTCCCAGGAGGCTTAGCTTCAGTCTCAAATGGGTCAGGGTCATTTGGACAGCCAACATACACTAAGGCAGGCTACAGAGGGGCTGAACAGGTATAGTGTTCAGACATAAGAGCGTAAGAGCAGAATGAGAGAGAGAGATGGAGACCGAAAGGAAGCACAAGAGTTTGAGAGCATAAAGTGTAGAACTAACACAAGCATCTAAATATAGATTAGAGGCTTACGGTGTGTTTGTCTGTGTATGAGTGTGTGTTGGTGGGACAGGTGGGAGGTAGACACACACACCTTTTTTATCCTTGTTTATTTTTGACTCGGATGTTGGATGTCAATCAGTGCTGCTGTAAAGATAATGAATTATTAAACATCTTGTGGGCTGCGATGATTCAGATCAAGTCTGGATTGGAAACCACTAAACATTATTCGTCTGTAAAGAAAGAGTATCTTGATGTCTCACTTGTTCTTTGAGCTGTCTTTATTGTTTTACAGTAATGGATATAAAGGGAGCACAATTATATCCTGTTGTTGTGTAGGCATGCAGGTGATGAGCATTAATAGATAGATAATGCAAGCAGGAAAGGTGCAGACATCAAGAGGACTGGGTCAGAGCAGCTCACAAAGTGCAGGTACTCTGTGTTCATAGCTCTCCTGGTCGGCTGGGGATGCTCTTAAATTCTGCACCTCCTGAGCTGGAGGCTAAATATCTTATGCAGCTGCATCTGACTTTCAAGTCTGCAAATCCTGGTTTATTTTAAATGTTTAAACTTTAAATGTCTCTCTCTCTCTTTCTTTAGGATCCTTGACTTCCGGCGAGTGCCCCCAGTGGCTGGGCGACTTGTCAACATGACAAGGGAGATCAGGGATGTGACGCGTGACAAGAAGCTGTGGAGGACCTTCTTCATCTCACCAGGTAGAAGCTCTGCCAGCGTCTGCTGCTTGGGCTCAATAATGCAGCTAGTTGGCTGCATCACTCGTACTTAAGGGACAGAGCACCGAACAACACTGGCTTCACATGTGAGACACTGCAGCTTGAAGTAAACTGGATTATTTACAAAGTGGGGCATTTTTCTGTAGTTGAGGGTAGTCTGGGTTCGTATGTCCTGGACTGCTCTTCAAAGCAGTACAAATGGCAAGAATGTGAGGGTGGGATGTGGTGATAAAGAGAGCCATAGCCAAAAGTCCTCACCGGGTGGCACTGTTATTCAGCTTATTCTCAAAGCTTTACATAGTTAAGCCTGACGAGGGTTTTGATAAATATAAATACACACCTATATACAACCACTCAATAAAACGTATATATTTCCTCTTTGATTCCCCTTTAACACAATTTCTAAATCAGAGTGTTTTGTTTTTTCTCTCCTCAGCCAATAACATCTGCTTCTACGGTGAGTGCTCGTACTACTGCTCCACTGAGCATGCTCTGTGCGGAAAACCGGACCAGATCGAAGGCTCGCTGGCAGCCTTCCTGCCGGACCTGAACCTGGCCAAACGCAAGACATGGAGAAACCCCTGGAGACGCTCCTACCACAAACGCAAGAAAGCCGAGTAAGGAAACAACACACTCATGGATCTGTCAGCACACGTCTGGCCCTCTGAGTCAAAGTTTCAACTCTGCTGATTACTATGACTAAATATAGAAGCATTGATTATTTTTAAATATATTTTTGCACGCTCTCAGGTGGGAGGTGGACCCAGATTACTGTGACGAGGTTAAGCAGACTCCTCCGTATGACCGAGGCACTCGACTGCTGGATGTCATGGATATGACCATCTTTGACTTCTTGATGGGTAAGAGGAAATTTGGGAATGACATTACATAAATATAAATATACTGCATTCACAGATTAATCATTGGCATGTTTAGGCCTCTATTTAATCATGATATCATTAACTACAGTGTCTTCACATTAACTCCCCACTTTGCTCTCTCCTTGTTCAGGTAACATGGATCGACACCATTATGAAACTTTTGAGAAATTTGGAAATGACACCTTCATTATTCACCTAGACAATGGAAGAGGGTAAAGAAAAAACGGCAAAATATTTCACCCACTGAAAATGGCTGTGTTTAACATCAGTTTAACATGTGACATTGCAAATTATGA
Source organism: Anoplopoma fimbria (assembly GCF_027596085.1). Classification (NCBI taxonomy): domain Eukaryota; kingdom Metazoa; phylum Chordata; class Actinopteri; order Perciformes; family Anoplopomatidae; genus Anoplopoma; species Anoplopoma fimbria. The sequence goes on from NC_072459.1 coordinate 9,413,713, forward strand.
GATATTATAGTAAAATATTGATTAATTAAAATGTTCCCTATCTACACACTTTAAACATTTCTCATGAAGCTCGAGAAGCTTCATCAGAATCAGTGAAGGAATAGGATGAATAGCAAAGTCTAACATTGTGTTTGTGATGATTTCTGCAGCCATCTTTTGATCCTTACTTTCTCCCTTGTAGTTTTGGAAAACACTCCCATGATGAGCTTTCCATCTTGGTGCCTCTCAGCCAGTGCTGCAGGTCAGACTTGTTTGTTGTTTGGGAGTTTCTTAGGTGCTTTTAGTTGGGTTATTGTTTCAGTCAGTCAGTCCTTCCTTCAGCCTTTCCACACCAGAGCAAGATATCTCTTCTATTTACTTCTCCTTGCCTTGATCTTCTTTGGAAATCAATATCGCACAGACAATGATTTGTAATGTATTTGTGACCTGCCTGCTGCTCCATCACCACCATCAGTCCCGAATCTACAAAAGTTATGTCTTATGTATAATGTGAAGATTACTATGAAATGTGTTAAACCCTTTTCCAATTTTGGACACTGTGAGATTTTGTCTTGCACTACCCTTAGGCTTCTCAACTTAATTTACAAAATATTGTCTCAATGGTAAAAAATGACACTATGCTTAACATCAGAGAAAACCTCCTAATGGGCCTTTCACACTGAGCGCGGTTCAAAATTCAACCGGATTGAACTTTGGGCACAGCGCTCGCCGAGGGGCGCATGAAAATGGGTTTTAGAGTACAGTAAATAAATTAACCTTTTTTACATCTTGCTGACTTTTGCTAAAGTAACCATGACATTAGAAAAAGTGAAACGATGCATTTGTTTATATTTCACTGAAATCTGTACATCACCAGGGTACAAAGCTTAGTTTAGGGTCATTTTACTGCATCACAGCAGTAATAAGATCATTTACACGCCATAAAGAAAATAAGACAAAAATGAGACAACATAAACATTTCTTCAAAGCATTGTTTCCTAATGGGAAACAATGCTTTAGAGGCGGGTCATCTGATATATCTGATATAAAGGTGCTGCACCCCTAGTTCTCTCTCTGCTGAAGCCATGAGTTTACACTTCAGTTGTAGGTGTAGATCAGATTTTTTTCGATGTAAAGGACTGTAAAACAATTACTGTGTGCTGCAGAAATACATCTGTTAATTCCATGCACACGCATCTATCGAGTAAAGGCAAAAATGGCAAGAAAGTTAAACTAATATACATGTTCACGGTAGGAATAAATACAGCAATACTAGAGAGTAGAGTTTAATTTAAAATATCCTCTTTAATTACACTTTCCAGGGTGAGGAAATCTTCTTACCTGCGTCTCCAGCTGCTGGCCAAAGAGGAGTACCAGCTGAGCTCCCTGATGGGGGAGTCCCTGCTCCGTGACCGACTGTCCCCGATCCTCATCCAGCGTCACCTCCATGCCTTGGACCGCAGGCTCCGGCTGGTGCTGCAGGTCCTGGCAGGCTGCATAGAGAAAGAAGGTTATGTTAATGTTGTGGAGGAAGATCTAGGCGGGGACACAGCCACCCACAGGAGCCCAGGCCACAGGTAGTGAGGGCGAGACTCTGAGGGGACAGAAACCACCATTGACACATGAACAATGGACCACGTCGGTGGCTGCTCGACCAATGGGATTGCACCAAAAGTCCCGCCTCTGATATCAAGCTGAATTCAGTGAATTCCAAGACTTGCCATCATTGCCTCTCTGGTAACTGCTTTCAAGTGTGTTTAAAAAAGAAGGAAGGGACCACAGATGCCATGAAAGACTGTGCTCACACAGAGGCTTTGTATTTGTTAGATACAGATGTATTTTTGTTGTATGGGACAGAAAGGAACCACTGCTGTGTTCAGATTTTATCCTGTTTGTTTTGAAAATGGAGGGTATCAGTTTGTTTTATGTGTTTTATAATATTATTGCATAACCAAATGAGAACGTACTCTGACTTGGGCAGCATATGGTCAGTAAAAAAAGCTTTATCAGTTATTACGATGGATGAAAAGGTTGAGAAAAAGTGTGGAAGGTTTTTTATTTTCTCTTTGTAAAACATGTCAGGCCTGGGACAAACCAACTTCAACCAGGAGAATAAGAGTTTCCAAACAGTGTATCCTCTTTATCTATATTCATAAGCATTTTTGTCTTGGCACACACTCGGAACAGACCGATTGAAAATCACATACTTCTGAACAGCATAAATCTGAGTGCAAGTATATTTGACACTGTAGTTCAGACAGTACGTTCACTTTGCCTTATTCTGATATTGTATCTCTCTTTTTTACTTTCCCATCTTCTCTGCAAGTCTAGCTTGCGCAACATGCAGTACAACAGCACTACATTATAATAGTATTTTCCGAACCAAAAATAATGCAAAGAGACCAGTGCTCATTCATTAAATGGTAATTTCCATCAAATTCAAATTTTTCTTACACGAAGACCTGAAACATCTGGAGTTGTCTGTTATGATATCATTTTACAATGAATGCATTACAAAATGTTACAGTTTGTATGTTACAGTTGTTATGATATTTCATGTTCAAATGACTATTTATTGGTGTGTCACAAAGAATAAGAGTGGTTTAATGAATTCTATGTTACGTTGTTTTATATTTTGGGATATATTTACCTTAGTTACCTTAGCATTTTGGATGCTATTTAAATTGTCATTCCTTTAAATACAATTTTTTGTTCACATCATAGGATAACAACACAGCTATATGATTTCTGACATTAAGTTGTGCCATTTAGTTTCCACCTAAGAGTCCTGTGCACTGACCGACCAGGTACCTGTGCAATGAGAGAATTACAGTACTTGAATGTTTTTGGGTTGGCAGTATGGACAGGATTCATAGAGCTTCAAATGGTGTAAAGCCTGAGTTGTTGGACTCGAGTCATGGAGGTGCTTTGGGCCTTTTGGGCTGATAAAGGGTTTGAAAATGCCTCATCACATTACAGGGTGAACCTCACTGTTTGATTTTCACATTCTCATTGTACATACCCATAAATACTTTAAAGACCTAAAAAGCTGAACAGTGATTTGCTTCTGTTTTCTGCTATTGCATTGTTACTGTGAAGATCTGTTTACTTAATGAATAAAGTGTGCAATAAAAACAAAAGTGAGGACAGAATGCTCATTGTGTAAGTGGCTGTGGACATGATTATATGTGTGGGTGGAGATGCATGTGTCCTGTTTTAAGGTGTGAGTAACGAGTAACAAGTGAGGATCAACAATATTCTATAATACATACACACTTTTTTTTCAGAAAGCAGCATTGGACCCCTCCGCTCAAGCTCCCTGTCCACTTCAAACACCTCTAGCCTTACTCTCCATCAGCTCAGAAGAATGGTTTAATGTCCAACTCTAAAACCCCCAAACTACAGAAGATGGAGGATAGAAGACATTAAAAAAGACACATTCAGGAAAATTGGAAATTGTTTGTTGTGTCTGTTGCTCAGCAGCAACCGTTGCCTTTGTCTTTTATGAACCTGCTTCATAAATATAATGGAGGACAAGATGTGAAAGGAGAGAAGCTGGCGAAAAACAACAGAGAGAAATGGAGTTTCTTGTGAATTATGAGGTCAGTCAGAGACTGAACAAACAAACAACACAAGGTTGCTAGCTACCTACGCTTACATACTATCCTATCCTAAAAAGATCATAGAATAGCATGTCCAAAAAGAAAATTAAAACGTCATAGTTAAGTTTAGTGGAAAAAAAATTTTTTTTTTGAAAGTTATCATAGTATTATAAATATGTCAAAAAAGTCACAATAAAGTAAGTCAAAAAAGTCATGAAAAAGACATGGTATAATACATCAAAAAAGTCATAGTGTGGCATTTCAAAAAGGTATAGTCTATCGAAAAATGTAAATAAAAAAGTTGTAATATAGTATAGCTATAAAAGTAATATAAAAATGATAGTATAGTATGTTAAAGAAGTCAAAGTATAGTATCTTCAAACAAATCATAGCTCAAAATTTTAAGTGTTGTATTTTGAAAAATTTGAATAGTAAGTCAAATAAAGTCATATTACAGGATGGCAAAAAAAAGTCACGAAAAAAAATGATATTGAATCTAAAAAAGTTATAGTATATAAGTCATGAAAAGTAATATTATGGTATGTCAAAATAAATTATTAAAAGCCAAAGTATAGTGTGTCAAAAAGAGTTGTTGTACAGTAGGTGTAAAACAGTAACACAAAGTCATGGTACAGTATGTCAAAAAATCCTAGCATAGTAGGTCTAAAAAAAAATCACACAAACTCGTATGTCAAAAGAAGTCATAGTTTAGAATGTTGAAAAACGAGTGATGGTACAGTATGTCGAATTTTTTTTATAGAATATTACATTGAAAAAAGTCATTTTAAAGCAATTATATTGAATGTCAAAAAAGTAATAAAAAAGTAATGGTATAGTATGTCGAAAAAAAGCATAGTATAGTATAAAAAAGTGATACTGAACTATCTCGAAAAGTACAATAGTACTTTCACCATGGTCTAGTGGTTAAGATGTCAGTCTCTCACCCAAGCATCCCAGGTTCATTCTGTGATGTCAAAGTATGTCTAAAAAACTATCTTATACTACGTTAAAAAGAGTCATAGTATGATATGTCGAAAAAAGTCACAGTAAGTAATATTCTTAATTTTCTATCGGTTAAAAAGTCATATTATAGAATTTTTTTAAGTTTGATTTAAAAGTCCAAGCATAGTATGTCAGAAAAGTTATAACATAGTACGACAAAAAAGTATGTAAAAAAAAGCATTGAAAGTCAAAACATAGTATATCACAAAGTCACAATATACTGTGTGGACAATAAATATGAAAAACTCATAGTATGGAATGTTGAAAAAAGAAATCAAGAAGTCTGTTTAAAAAGTAATTAAAAGTCATAGTATAGTATGTCGAAAATAAATCAAAAAGTCACAGAATAATACGTAGAATTAGGACAATAGTAATAACAAGTCAGAGTGTAGTATGTCCCATAAAGTAAAACCATAGTATGTCAATATTTCATATCACATGAAAGTAAAAAACTCTTATACTTTTGAATGAAGTTTCAAGTCATTATTTTAGCAAACTATATTTACTTTTTTTATGCCCTTTTTATGACATATATTATGAAATTGTTTTGGCATACAATACTTTCAATAACAAATAAATAAAGAAATACAATATTATGCTTTACTGGTGTTTCCTTACTCTCCTTGAGTTTCTGAGGAGTCCTAGCTGAGCCTCCCTGTGGTTCTTAAGCTGCTCCTCCAGCGTTTTCTGGAGGGTGGGAACTCATACAGACACAATAATTCATGTATAGAATTGTTGCAGTTCCCTGCTGTGTACAGACGGTATTGTTTTTCAGGTCAATCTTTCCTCTCTTTGATGTCTTATTCTCTATTCTCTATCCTCTCTACTGCTCCCCCCCAAAGCTTTGTGTCTTTTACAAAAATTACAGAAATTAGCTTTTTAAGTTGTTAAGTCAGTTTGAGGTATTCTGGATTTCTGAACATCAGAGGATGTAAAAAAAAAAAGCTAAAGAGACCACTGAAAAAAGCTAAAGAGACCACTGAATTTCAAATAGTTTTTTATGCTTTCAATATTCAACACCATTAAATACCACACAGCTGGTAATGAATTGAATATCCCTCCTCAGAGCTTCATCACAGAGGAGATCTTCTCTCTAAGGTCTGTATAATGTTGCTGTTTTCGCCAGATGTCCTCCATTGAGGTCACATATCTAAAAGTGTGTGACAAAGAAAAGCACCTATCTTGACATGCAACACAACTGACAGTCAAGGTAAAAAAAAACCACACACAACAATAATACACTCATATATCATTTATTGTTGTGTAGTTAAAATGAACACTGTAAAGTGGATAATTGCGTAATGTTTATGAATAAAATGACAAAGATAAGCAGAAGATGGACAAACCTAAAGACTTCCATTGTTCCCACTGACCGTGTTAATACCAGTCTACCTGCATCCATCCAATCGATGAAATAAGTTCATCCGAATTTTGAGTTCAATTAATTTCAAGTTGAACCACATTCAAAGCAACTTTGGTGATAAGTTATCTTTCAATTAATTTCCATTTATTTAGTCATTAATCAATATTTTGAATTAATCAATTAAGCTTGTATCACATTAAAAAGAGAGACATTTTAAAAATAGCTCTAGCCTATGAATTGCTTCAAGAAGAAAGACACACGAACACACCACTTGTTTTGAACTATTTATACTATTTATATATTTATATATTTAAATCAGGTTTTTTTCCAATATATGTCCAATATTATTCCAGCAATCACAATGCTATATTGAAAAATGTTACAGAACAAATAGAGGTTAATTAACCACTGTAGAAACTATGAATATAGATCTGCAAAAATGTAAATCATTGAGTAAATAAGTAGCATATTTCCACCTCCAAAAATTACATGATTCTGCTAAACAATAATAATTTTGCAGTATCAAACCAGTTGCCAATGTGCGGATATGACAGAAGAAGGCGCATCGTGTGTTGTAAATAAAAACATAAATAATGAAACTGTGTTTCTAACGCAGAGATTAATTACCTAACAAACCAGATTTAAGCAAGAGAAACTATATAAACAGAATCATGTATGTAGTCTGTACAGTACATTATCACAAAGCAAGGGAAACAAGCAACAACCATTTGCAACACACACATTAGCCGTTGGTGCTAAATTAGAAGAAATTCCCTTCAGGCGTTCGTGAGATTTAACTGGTTTCAACTGGTGTACAACTATTAAGTCACAAGGAGAAAAAAAAAATCTCCCTCATATGCTTCATGCAACAGTGTTAAAGAACAGTAAACTTTCAGGCATTGTTTTAGCACTGCATTCATTATTCCTGGTTTGTTCACAGTAAAAGAAAGTAAACTGATATTTCCCCAGGAGAGGGCACAAGTGTACCGCAGCTCTGAGTGGAGAGCTCGGGCACAAGAGGCTTTAAAGGGTTTAACCTAAATCACTAAGCACTCAAAATGTTGTGGTCACGTTTGAAAGGCTTGCAGCTCTGTCATAGATTTGTTGATCTGAATTAAGGTTATTAGCAGATTTTTGAGGCAATTACTAGAATATTTTGACAGTTAACCTTCACCTTAACTTAAGGACACAGGGCTTCAGAGGGCCGAGAGGCTATAACAGCATAAACGTTTCATGCACTTCAAAGCAATGACCACTGGGTTGTGCACTAGGAACAGGCAAAACTAAACAGGTGTTATTGATTGATTTGAAAAAAATAACCATAACAAAAGCCCTTGCCATTATCATTCTATGTTCTAATAAGTCAGATTTGACTGTATTAATTGGTACTTTTTTTTTTTTACATAGCACACACTTGAACAATTTTCCAAAATCTCTCTTTTTCACCAAATATGAATTATTTTTTTAGATTTAATAATCCAAGCATGAATATTGACACTATTCCTGAGCACTCCCCCCTCAGCCCTAATGTTGTTTACCCTCCACAGCAGCAGACCACCCCACATTCTCTCAGCTGATTCAGAGGCAGCCTCTCCTGCCTAGTAACAGTATCCAACACCACTGTCCTCCGGTCTCTATGGCAACAGAGAGCAACCCCCTTCCTGCCCTGCCTCCCATTGATCCAAGGTGTGTGGCTGAATCCTCGGTGACCCTGAACCTTACACCTCCCCCACTCCTCGATCACTTGGCACACACATTTCTTGAAAACAAAAATAGTTGCAGTAAATCTCAAAAATGAAAAAGATTCACAACAAAAAAAAGATACGCAAAAATATCATGAGGCCCCTCAAATTCACTAATAAGTAGCCAAATTTACATGGACTACTTCAACGTTAAAAGACCTTAAAAATACAACACCGACATCAAATGACTTTGTGTAAAGAAAGAAACTGTTGAACACCTCTTAATATTTCTAAGGCCTCACCACACAGAGGACAGCTCTCCTGCTGATATATCTGAGTGGAAAACACACCTGAGAACATGCAACATGCACACACACACACACACACACACACACACACACACACACACACACACCCCAACAAACTATATACACACGAACAGGCCTGTGCGTCAGAGCGTATGGCGAGCTGAGATGAGAGGAGCTTTCAAACGCTCTTTCAGAGGCAGTCGGTTTTAACCCCTGTCCATCTCCATTGATGTCAGCGCTGTAGGCAAAATCACTCTTCACTCAGATCTGCATTGATCAAAACAAATGCATCCCGGGGAGGACAGCTCACCCAAACGGTTCGAGCACGTACATATATATATGCATAGTTTGGCTTCATGCATCTGGTGGTGCTTCTCTCAAAACTGTCAAATACTAATCAACACTTTAAAAAATATATATATATGACTGACGTTGTTTCCAGCGTTTAAGCCGAGCAGGCAACAAGGTGGAAGGTGGAGGCCCATATCTGTCTGTCAGAGAGTCCTCTCCTTAAAGCATCAAGTGAGCGTGTTTGTTTCATTTTTACTGAGAACTTTACGAGCTTCACCCGCTCTCATGTATAATGAAACAATTCACTGTCCCTTTTCTGAAAACCCAGGCCTAGACCCCCCCCCCCCCACACACACACACACACACACACACACACACCCCCATAAGCTTGCCAGTAAGGAGCCGGCTCTGTGTCTGAACTCATGAATTATTGAAAGGCGACTATTTCGCGGCTGCAGCTAAAATTAGGAATAGCCTTATGTTGGCTATAATAAGAAAGCAGATGGAAAGCGTTCATTTATAACAGTACATAGGATTTAACGTTTCCAGGTGAAGATGTGTGTGTGTGTGTGTGTGTGTGTGTGTGTGTGTGTGTGTGTGTGTGTGTGTGTGTGTGTGTGTGTGTGTGTGTGTGTGTGTGCCAGAGCTTCAGAGTGAGCTGGGCGACAGAGACAAAACTCTCTCTGTCTGTCGTCAAGGTCAGACGGAGGCGCATCCTTTTTTCTTTTTCTTTTTTTTTTTTGCGTCAAGAGCACCGGGAGAGAAATTAAACTCCAAATCAATTGCCCTTGAACCACCGTGCGTGTGCTCGTGTGACTGTCTGTCTGTCTGTGCCACTGACTAACTGCCAATGCGCGCCGGCACACATTTGTTTGTGGAAAGTGAGAAAGCCAAGGTTGTGTGTGTGTGTGTGTGTGTGTGTGTGTGTGTGTGTGTGTGTGTACACATCTGTCCTTCCTGCCATGCGTGTGTGTGCGTGCATGCCAGGGGCGATCACGGGCCATTGCATGTACGGCATGGAGGAAGAGAAGTAGGGTGTGTGGGGGGGGCCGTGAACCCCCCTCGGCTGCAGGAGAGACGTTCAGAGTGGCCGGAGATAGGTGACGCTCTGGCGGCTTGGTGCGTTGCGACAAAAGCACTTCTTTGCACGACACAGCAAGTGAACACAAGGAGAGGATGCTAATTACTGACGCGCGCCCGAGCAGGCTGCTCGTGGTCCCTCATCTGTCACTCCAGAGGAGGAGGAGGAGGAGGAGAGGAAAGGAGAGGAGGAGATGGCTGAGTGGGAGGAGAATCACAGTCCAACTCCCCCCCTCTTCCTCTTCCTCCTCCCCCTCTTCCTCTTCCTCCTCCCCCTCCCCCTCCCTTGCTCCTTATTTTCATTCATGACACAATCAGTGACATACGCATAGGCCTACACATATCTCCCCCATGCAGTGGCTGCCTCAGTCCCTTTCCATCAAAAGACTGCCCTCTCCCTATCTCCCTCACACACACACACACACACGCAGCAGACACACACACACACACACACACACACACACACACACACACACACACACACACACATGCAGACACACCTTTACAAACCCATTCTGTCCTTCTTCCTTTTGTTATCTAATTTTCTCATAAACACAAAAACACACACTGCGGCCCTTCATCTTTTCCTATCGCTGTCTTTCACACAGGGATTTTTTGGTCATCTCTTTTCATACATGAGTAAACACACTCAGAGTATGACTCACAAACACACACAGACACACACAGACACACACACACACACACACACCGTTTATGTTTTTTTTCTAGACACACAAGCAGCTTCCTCGCCACCCACTCAGAGAGAGACCGAGGCAGAGAGAAAGTGAGGGAGAGAGGGAGGGGAGGAGGAGCGAGAGCAAACCTGAGACAGAAAAGGGATTTGAAGCTGCCGCTCGCCCTTTCTCTCTCCTGCCTGGTGCTTCTGAGAGCATGAGGAGTGAGAGAGAGAGAGAGAGAGAGAGAGAGAGAGAGAGAGAGAGAGAGAGTTAGACAGGGAAGCAAGGAGCAGGTGGTCCCACAGCTCAACCACTCCATACCTCCCTCCCATCAGTACATCAGCAATCTCTCTCTCTCTCTCTCTCTCTCTCTCCCTCTCTAGCCCTGACACACATACACAAACGCTCAGTGCGACGGCAATCACTCCACACCACCACCCCCCATCTGCACTCCCTCTCTCCCATACAAACACACACACACACACACACACACACACACACACACACACACACACACACACACATATGGGCGCGGTGGCTGTCGGACAGTCTGCTTGACTCCGCAGCAGAGGCTGCAGGACCGAGCACCCCAACACCCCCCCCTCACCTCCCCTCAAAACACCCACCACCATCGTCCCCCAAGCTAATTCCATTATACATTCCCGACTGGAAGGAAGAGGGGCTGTCTTCTAATTGCTTTCTTATCCCCCTGAGTCCCCCTCGCTCTCTCCTCCTCCTCCTCCGCCTCCACCTCCCCCTCCTCCTCCTCTCCTCCAGCACCATCACCCCCCTCTCATTTCAGCCCGCCCCTCGCCCTGCGTGCACTCAACATGGCAGCAGACAAGCAGAGGAGGGAGGCGAGCTAGAGAGCAGGGAGAGAGAGAGGGATAGAGAGAGAGAGAGAGAGAGAGAGAGAGAGAGAGAGGCAGGCAGGCAGGCAGGCAGGCTGCCGCTATCAGGGAATACTGGTGCCATTTTCAGCATCGCAGGGTAAAAGGATTGAGCCTCGCCGCTGTACGCTCGGCTCGGCTCGGCTCAGTTCAGCTCAGCTCGGCTCAAAACAGCTGAACAAGAGGTGGATTGGAGGGACAACAAAAGGAGGAGAGAACGGCTGACCCCCTAACACAGGTACCATGCTTTCCTCTGTCATTTGTTTCTCCTCTAGCAGGTTTACAAGATGGACAGCAGTGCTGTGCAGATGGAAGTGAGAGCAAGGGGAGAATGGAAGAGGGGGGCGTGTATGTGTGTGTGTGTGTGTGTGTGTGTGTGTGTGTGTGTGTGTGTGTGTGTGTGTGTGTGTTTTAGTCTATGTGTGCGTCTGTGTGTCCATGCTGAATAGAGGACAGCAGGGACCCTCCTGGGATTGTGTTCTATTTTCACTCACTGGTTGCTTTTCATATGGGAGGAACATTCGCCTCCCACACACACAAACACAAACACGCACTCCCAATACCAGACACCTGCCTCAACCCTGATTTCCACCAGCATCTGTCCAAACAACAGGCACACACAAAAAAAATGTACTACAAAATACTGCATCTGCTTGCAAAACACATTGGAGAACATTCAGGTAAACATGAGCTGCAACCTTTCTGTTTGTCTGTTTGTTTTTTTTTCCATCCTGAGCCCAAGGATGTGTTACGTAGTGCTAGAACAGGACGCTATGTCAGAGCAACGATGTGTCATGGCATGCTGTTTACTCTGCTTATTGCATAAGGAGAAATCTGAAAGATACACACACACTTGTACACACACACACACACACACACACACACACTAATCTTATGAAAGCAGTGACGAAGATAGATTCTGGTTCTTCTAATCTGTGTTTACTCTTTGTAAATGGATCCGTTACTCTATATGTATTGCTGTATTTTGTATGTTGTGCTGTATGAGTAAAAAAAGAAAGTGGTGAATTGTCAAAAATCTGTGATAAACATTGTGATACTGAGCATCTTCTTCATTGCTTTAAAAGCGTATATATGCTATTTATAGTTCGCCTGATGTGTGCTGACCAGGGATACATGCTGCAAGTTATAGATGCTTACTTATCCTGTGTGTGTGTGTGTGTGTGTGTGTGTGTGTGTGTGTGTGTGTGTGTGTGTGTGTGTGTGTGTGTGTGTGTGTGTGTGTGTGTGTGTTTAAATGCGAGAGAGAGAGAGTGTGTGTATGTGTGTGTGTCTAATATGCTGCATAGGCTCACTTCAGAGGCGGCTTTACTACAGTGTGCCATTAAAAGATGCACTGAGACTGCAGTGTCACTGCTGACTGAAACTGATGCTACCAACAGCCTCGCTCGGCCCGAGGAAAGGGAGAGAGAGAGGATGAAAGAGATGGATAGAGAGTGAGACAGAGGGAGGGAGGTGGGTAGGAGGGTTGACAGAGAGAGGTGTGACAGAGAGAGAGAGAGAGAGAGAGAGGGAGAGAGAGGGAGAGTAAAAAAAGCAAAAGGGTGTGTGTGTGTGTGTGTGTGTGTGTGTGTGTGTGTGTGTGTGTGTGTGTGTGTGTGTGTGTACGTATGCTGGTCTGTTTGTGAGTTTGTTTGGGAGAGGGGGAGGGAGAGAGAAAAAGAGGGAGAGGGGAAGAGGGAGGGAGAGAGAGAGGAGGGGGTTACGACAGAGATAACGCAGAGAGGTGTCAGGGAGAGAAAACAGAGGTGAGATAGAGAACAGCGGTGGTGTGTGTGTGTGTGTGTGTGTGTGTGTGTGTGTGTGTGTATGTGTGTGTTTGTATTTGCCTAGAAAGATGTGTGTGTGTGTGTGACAATGTGCACAAAAGAGAAAGAACGATAGAGCAGGAGAGGGAGTGTGATAAGAGGTGAAGGGAAGGAAGAATATATGAATGGAAGATGAGAGACTGATCCCCTATTGCAATGCGGCGACATGGCCGCCATCAACACGTAAACATCTGCACCAGGATAAACAGTGTGTGTGTGTGTGTGTGTGTGTGTGTGTGTGTGTGTGTGTGTGTGTGTGTGTGTGTGTGTGTGTGTGTGTGTGTGTGTGTGTGTGTGAAATCTATCTTTGCATATAGTTAAAGCAAACAATATATTTAGAATTTCAAGTACAATAGTACACAAATACCTACAATATGTATATAAATCACTTTTCCAGAAGATATGATGCTTTTAGCTGACAGTAGAGTCCTTTGTATACTGCACTGTGTCTATGAATTTTTTTTGTGTGTGTGTGTGTGTGTGTGTGTGTGTGTTTGTTTGTCTTTAACTACGTGTGTGTAAAAGCAATATTTCTTTCGTCAAAAGAAACAGATAAGACAAGAGCCAGCCCATTGGCTTGGCACAGCATGGCCTGGCAAGGCAACGTTTCTCGAATACGCAATTGCTGCTACAGAGACAAGGGGCTGCACACACACACACACACACACACACACACACACACACACACACACACACATGCACACAAACTAAAGCACACTCTCCTTTTCCTCTGACTTTTCTCCACACACACACACACACACACACATATTCAGACTAGCAGCGGGTTTCCTGCATGATGCAACACAATGAAAGGAAGCTGATTATCATGGAGATTGGGAGGCGTGTGGAGAACAGGTTTCAGTGTGCGTGTGTGTGTGTGTGTGTGTGTGTGTGTGTGTGTGTGTGTGTGTGTGTAGTTGTGCATGATGGTCAGTAAAGGGCATACTGAAATTGGCAACTCATTGCTGTGGTGAAATGAAAGGTGAAAGCTCCCCTCTGAGTCTCTCCCCCGTCTCCCTTCCTCTGCCTTCCTTCCCCTCTTGTCTCTCGGTCTCAGACCAAAACAAATATATGAGGTCAAGGAGAGGATGGAAGGAAAAAATGCAGAACCAGGCACAATGATAGAGAGATTGAGAAACAACAGCTCAAATTAAAAACAGATAAGGAAAAGGAGGACAAGGCAGGATCATCATTAGAGACTTGAAACATCACATGGTCGTCTTTCTTTCTATGTTTCTCTCTGACTTTTAATCTTGCCGTCTCTGCATTGATCTCTCCCTTTTGTTTATATCCAATTTCTCAATTACTCCAGCGCCATTTTTAACTAGATTGTCGTATTTACTGTTTGTGTGCGCGTGCGTGCTTATGAGCACCAGACTATAAGCCTCAAGTGCCCACCTAATTGCCCCGGAGGCTCATGGTTATTTACTGTGGGGGGTTATTAGGCAGACAGAGGGAGAGAGACGGAGAGAGAGACTGTTTGTCCCTCATTAAAGAGAACTGCCACGAACACAAGCAGGGCTGTAGGGAGCGACCGGACCTCAGCACCGTCATTACAAAACACACACACACACACACACACACACACACACACACACACACACACACACACACACACACACACACACACACACACACGCACACACACACGCACACAGTTAGCTGCTAATGAATGTGGACACTCCACCTATGACTCATAGTATGCCGTTCGTATTCATATTGGATGACAGTCCCTGTTTCCTTTTATAAATAGTAGGAAGTGTTCCCTGAAACCATTGATGTCATTGTTTTTGTTAACTATCTTAACTGATGCAGAGACCATAACTGTATGATTCAACAGCAGCACGGTAGCTTAGCACGAACACATACATATCATATACACAGTGCCGGATTAATCTGCTAGAGGGTGAAATAGCTCATTTTTGCCCCCATGGGAAAATGTGCAGGGGGCATCTTAGGACTCTTAGAGATTTTTCTATAGTGGTGTATATTACCACACAAATTGTGGCTTTCAAGGCCCTTGATAATCTGTGGCCCCTAGTCAATTGCCTAAACTGTATTCCAGACTTGCTTTTACATTTAACATTGCACTTGACATTCAGTTAAATTCAATTCTAAATGGCCAGAAGACAGGTGTGCAATATTTTCAGATACTTTGATGTAGAGGCCTTATCACTGGATCTCGGTTCGGCTATAGCAAGTTCAAACTACTTCAAAATATGGACATCATAATAACATTTTGCCTCAAAAATATGAATATAAGTGTGTCGCAGTTGTGGTATAATTTGGGTAATCGGACGAGCGACCACTGTGTTTATGAAAAATAACGCACTCTGTATGTTTGTCGGAAAGTTATAAGATTCTGCCTTTCTGTCATTTCCAGTACCTGCTTGGATTGTTGTGGATTATCTGTGGCAAACAGCAGACACACACACAGAAACCAACGCATGCTCACAAAGGTGTAAACATACGGTCTGCAACATGATGTCACACCCAATCCCTGATACAAATACAAACAGACACCACAGAATACAAACACTGATTCTTCTCTATCATCTTTCTCCAACATCACTACATGTACACACGCACACAAACACAAGTGATGCTCCGTTGCTGCATGTGCATCATACAACCCAACACACACACATCAGGAGCTTGAGTGCACCGTGAGAGAGCGGGTACAAACTGTTCCAGCGAGAACGGCTGCTAACCTAGATCTTATTACACACAGTAGCTCCTTGCATGAACAACTGTGTGTGTGTGTGTGTGTGTGTGTGTGTGTGTGTGTGTGTGTGTGTGTGTGTGTGTGTGTGTGTGTGTGTGTGTGTGTGTGTGTGTGTGTGTGTGTGTGTGTCCATACATGTATGTATGTGTGTGTCTGCACTTGGGCCTAATGCAGTTTGCTGGTAATATGTTTTTATTGGACTAGCCAGGACAGTGTCAGCGCAGTGTGTTTGTCTACGGAGGGCTGATGTATTTCCCTCTCCGTCAGTGAGGAACATCAGAGAGAGACGGAGGGGGAGGAACTGGAGAGGAAGAGCAAGGGGTTACTGCAGGGAGAAGACAGAGGTTGTGATGAGAGGGAGAGAGAAAGCAAGGGGGGGGGGGAGAGAGAGAGGAGAGGCTCATCTGTATGCTGGTTACTGTGTGCCGCTTGTTTGATCTGGAGGGAGTACTTAGTGCTGGATGGTAGGATGCTGCAGAGTAGGGAAAGCGAAAAATAAGGTTCCTGCAAGAGTGTGTTTGTGTGCGACAGAAAGTGTGTGTGTGTGTGTGTGTATGTATGTGTGTGTGTAATTAGTTGCGAGGTGTTGGATGCAGCACTTTGCTCATTAAAAGGATCTGGCTGCGGTCCAGCTCTGTGCAGTTCATCAACTGTCCTTCATGTCTCTCATCCTCGTCCTCCTCTCATCATCTGTCCTCTCCCCCCTTTCTTCCCTCTCCTTCTGTCCCGCTTCCTTCTCTGCACTCCTCCCAGTGTCCCAGCATCACTGCAACAAAAAAAAAACTGCTTTGCACCGGTGGTCCTGATAGATGGAAAGGGGGGGGAACTTAGGGAAGGCAGGGGAGCATCTTTCATCACTGATGAGTATTTGATCAAATGTGCCTCATTAGAGACGAATATATCATGCTTGTAAAAGATCAGTAATGAACACATTTGCACGCATCCATACTAATAAGTGTATGTGTGAGTATGAAGTCTCACTTCAAGTGTTTGTTTGCGAAATAGTGCTTATGAGACTGCTGGCCGGCTATTTTATATTCAAAGCAAAACAAAAAAAAAATCACACATCTGCCACAGTGGGAAATCACACAAACAGGTAAGTGTTTGTTGACTGCACAGACTAGCTATGCTGTGTATATGAGTGTGCAGCAGTGACGCAGAAGAAATGCATAATCAGGGCTTTCTAGAATACAGTGACTCCAGTCGCACTCGCTCTTATGCAAGCATATGGAGAATGATACGTGCTTATTATTATTAAAGTTTTCGGGGTGAGTGTGCAATTGCGGAGCAAGTTTTATTTGCCTGCACAGCTGCTCAGCTCTTTAACCGGCAAGCAAGGCCGTAATTTTAGTTGAGGCGTACTTTAAGAGACTTGAGTGTGTGTGTGTGTGTGTGTGTGTGTGTGTGTGTGTGTGTGTGTGTGTGTGTGTGTGTGTGTGTGTGTGTGTGTGTGTGTGTGTGTGTGTGTGTGTGTGTGTGTGTGTGTGTGCATTTAGCTAAGTGAGTGCCTTGCTATGTAAAGCCTGTCCCGCTGCTGTTTAGCTGTCTGCCAGAAAGACAGAGAATGAAAGAGAGAGAGAGAAGAAACAAATTAGGCAAAGAGAGAAGAGAGATTTCAGGGGAGAGAGATGAAAGTCACACTGGAAGGAGTGAAGAAGAAGGGCAGAGAAGCAGATGGAGGAAGCAAGAAGAGATAAGGTTAGGGGGAAGAAATACAGATTGAAGCCCAAGCAGAGATCAGGGAGCTGTAGAGGGAGTGAAAGATGAATCTGGGGAACAAATGCAGGGACAGCGAAAAGTGGAAGATGCAGATTGTTTCGTGCATGTTTTGAGTGAGAGAGAGGCGAAAAGCGAGAAGTGGAACACAAGGAGTGCACAGGAAGCGTGTGATGGGACGAGGCAATTGTCACGAATCGTACTGGAACCAAAAACTGTCACCTGCTCTGTCTCTCCTGTGTTCTGATCACGCAGCAACAACGGTCCTTTGAAAAGTTTTTCTACCCACCTACCCCCCTCCTGTGCCTTCAAACAGCTGCTGGAGTTACATAATCCAGAAAGAAACCTTGAGAAAAAAAGCGAGATCAGAGACAGAGACAGATAGAAGAACCAAGAGGGAGGAATGTATCCTCTGCCATGATATGACACATTAAACACCCACTATAGCCTGAATAAGTATCCACGTGCAGACATACATAAACACATTTTATGTTTCTTTGGCATTTCATCAATTATGCAGCGTATGTTTTCATTACTATAATTAATGTTAGTAATGATAAAAACACAGAACAGACAGAAGAACCTCCATGACCCCAACTGAACTGAGTCTGTGTGAGTACACTGAAAGTCAGTGCAGGGGTGAAGGATGTGATTGTATGTATGTTAAGTTGTTGAGTGTATTAATCCGCACGTGAATATATTTGTGTGTGAGTGCGTGAGTGCCATCTATTTGTGTTTTGTCTGAGGATGTGTATTAGAACAGAAGAGACTCTCAGGGGAAAGCACTTGAGGCTTAGATGGATGCGTCTCTCATTTCATTCCCGGTCCTATGAACAGGCATGAACATACACTTACATGCATACACACAACCTTACATCGAACCCTCCCTTACATTTAGATATAAGATGGATGCCCACAATTAACCTTTTCTAAGACACTTAGTTCCATTTATGAATTCATTATGAAATGATATTATTAAACCTCTTCAGCCCCCCCACGTGCAGGTGAACAGATATGTGTAACAGAGGAGTTCAAGCAGAAGCGCGTGCATCCATCCAGCGGGCAGGTATAAGGTCAATGGGCTGCGTGGCTCAGGTGCAGAAACATTCCTCATACACACACACAAACACACACGCATACATAATTATCTTTTCTTGAACTTGAAACCAGCCGTTAATCAATCGCAGCCTTTAAGTCTGTGATGGCAACGTGAATGATTTCCACAAAAATCGTTGCATCCCTTCTCGAGTCCCCACTGAGTACATCACCCATACCCAACATTCAGTGCTGTTGCTAGGTTGCATATGCGTGTCTGCTAACATGTATGTGTGCGTGCGTGCCTGCATGTGTGTGTGCGTCTTGCTTGACTGCCTCCGTGATATGGACACAAAGTGAGTTCTCTGCCTGTGAATTAGCTTCCATAGCAACCAGTGCCACACAGCCAGCCAGCCAGCCAGATAGGCAGTGAAGTGAATGAACGCCGCTCTGGTAGTGGGCACAGGCCCGATGCCAGATCTGGGTATGGGGGCCACTCTGGCTACGCTGACGGGCACAGACAATGGGGCGTTGCGGTGCTGGTGATAGGAGGTGTGTGTGTGTGTGTGTGTGTGTGTGCGGGGGTAACAATGTGCAATGGTATGTGGATGGTAAACAAAGTCAAAAGCAGCATTCAGTGTGATAATGATCTGTTTGACGCTCCTTTAGTTTGTTTTCCTACTGTTTCTCTTCCTCCGTCGCTATTTTTGTTTACTGCTCAGTATCTCTCCACTTTTCATCCCTTGTTCTCTCTCTGTTTGCTTTCCTTCTCTTATCTCTCTATCTCTCTATCTGTCTCTCTATCTCTCTCTCTCTCTGTGTTTGCCTTCCTCCTCTCTTCTCTCATGTGTCTCTCTGTGAACGAGGTTGCGGCATTGCGGAGGTGGGTGTAATGCGGGGGCAGAGGAGATTTTTTTTTATCAGAGTGTTATTGTCAGAGCTGGCCCATCACCTTGGAAACACACACATATGCACCCCACACACACACACACACACACACACACACACACACACACACACACACACACACACACACACACACACACACACACACACACACACAGAGACACACGTCAAACGCACGTCAAATTCTAACAACTAACAGTCAAGGTTTGGCACAAAACAAAAAAGCGGGCCCAATAGTACACAACTCACATGGTGAGCTGTGCCTATCCAACCAAACACTTCCAGACAAAGAACAAAACACCAAGTGAAAAACATACAAACAATCATGGCTCAGACGTCAGAGACGGACTTCATGTTGGCTGGTGATCTAGACGATAGCCACATCCCAAGGTGTGGTGTTCAGTCACCTAGACAAGGGGCGGCAGGCGCATTTTCGGGATCTGTCTAATTGCTAATGTTCTCATGCAGATAAAACATGAAGGAGATGCTAATGACCTCTCACTCAGATGTCTATCGACTGACCTAGCCGTAGCCATGGTAGCCAGGATGAAAGCACACACATTCACATATTCACACACATAACACAAAGTCACCTTAGGCTTAGATAGGAAAGGATAGACCTGAGCCAAAATTTTAAATTAAATTATAATTTGATATCAGCAATTATCTAACTTGTTAGGATGTATTTCCACCATAGTGAACAAAACATAATGAAGGCGGAGAATAAAGCTGCCAGGCTTTTCTGCTCTTTAATATCCCTTTTGTGGAGATAAAACCATGTGTGTGGAGGCTTTACTCAAAGAAGGGAAGGAAAAAGAGAAAGAAAGGAGAACAGATAGTGAAAGCTGCTGAAGCACCTGGGAGGGAGTAAGAATAGTAATCAATCAGACATGTGCACGCATGTATAGACACCCACAGAAATGCACACACACATACACGCACACGCAAATATGCGCAAAGCACAGCTGGGCTGTGGAGAAGCCATCTGTATTGCCACAATATAGCAGTGTGTACAAGAGTGTGTTCTCTGTGTGTGTGTGTGTGTGTGTGTGTGTGTGTGTGTGTGTGTGTGTGTGTGTGTGTGTGTGTGTGTGTGTGTGTGTGTGTGTGTGTGTGTGTGTGTGTGTGTGTGTGTGAGTTTGGATTTCCTCTCATGTTTGTGACTGCATGCATGTGCATGCAAGCAAAATCAAGATCAAGTCCGAACTCACTCAACCGTAACACACCTTATGATGCAGGAACACACTCACACAGGCCTGGATTTACATGCATCACACTATTTTTGCCAACACATGCATGCTCACTAACCCATGCCAGCAAACACACACACACACACAACACACACACACACACACACACACACAGACAGGGACTCATGCATACACATGGAATCTCACCTGCTGCCATAGGCTACACTGCAATGCATACTAAAAAGACCAGGATAGAGGGGCGCAGAGTGAAGAAGGAGATGGATGAGACAAGCGAGGGATGGAGTGAAGAATGGACAGGGGTTTGTACGGCCAGAGAGATCTGTAACGCGAGTCAGAAAAGCATGCTACACACTTATCCGGGCTGGATCACAGTCGAGCAGTAGGAGATGCATTAGAATGAATTAGCTTAGCTGGCTAATATCACAATCTGTGTCAATGTTTTTTAGCAAAAAGCACCATCAAACAATCACACACATCGCTCTTGCTGAAAAACAACTAGGAGAGTCATCTGGGTGGTGGAATAAGCCAAGGCTGGCAACAGTTCACAGCTACCTAAGCAGTTTTCCCCCCCAGCATTAAATTAGAATAGGTTAGCGTTGACCCAGTGTTGCTTTTAGCGTGTTAGTTTGTATCAGAGAGTGAGTCACAAGCTTTGCTGGGAGAAGCCACAGCACAAATTTAAACATTAGAGCAGTCAACAAACCCTGGGCTATCTCCGTGGCCATATTTATTCATGTGGTTTGACACCCACCAACTCGCGCACACACACACACACACACAAAAACACTCATAATAAAAGCACATACTGAGCTTCACACAAACTAGAGCACAGATGAACAAGAGCAGCAGATTTTTCATGATGTAAACAAACTCTGTGAAAAGAACAAAACCAACAATGAATTGATCCTACTAACAAGTACAATATTCCTCTGTGCCACAGAGCTCCGTTGTTGAGAAAAAAACATTAAAAAACAAGTCATTTCGACTGGCAAGATCATTGTAGTTTCATTTTGAGTCAATCCTACATACACTGTACTGTTGCATAAGTACATACTAACGTGCATCAATCCGCGGCTGAAAATAGTTCCCTACAAATACACTATTTCCTTCCATTTGAGTCAATTTTGCTAAAAAACTACACAGCCAGCTGTTTTATGAATTCATTGAGTCTGTTTTTACAAATCAAGCTTCATCATTGTGAGCCGTTTCTTTTGGTCTTTTTGTGTCAAAGTGTGAAAAATGACTGCAAAGCCTCCATCGTTACTTCTTAATAAAATCCAACACAAATAGAATTTAATTAACCAATTAAAAGAAGCTTTGCAGAGTGTGTTCTGATGATCTAATTCCACTTTTTAACGAGCCACTGCAATAATTTGTAACACCGCAAAAACAGCTTTTTCAATTATGTGACTACAAGTTTAGCAGTGGCGGTAAACATGTTGGAATAATGGCTGAACTCTCCGAAGTCAAAAGTAACAGACTAAAATGCTGGTCTCACAATTTGTGACACCAAGAAAAATGATAGAATAACAACTTTCTTGTCTTTAAGACGATTCGCTAATTCTTTTCTTTTTTTCTTTTGTTGCTACTTTGTGAAGACTGTACCCTTTCACCAGGGGGAGAAAACCTTCTCATCACTCCCCTTACGTTTCCCTCCATCCCTCTCTGCATCTCCACCTCTTCCTCTCATCAGCTCTATCTTTCTTTATAGCATTCTGCTTTTCATCCTTCTCTCTTCCTCTTTTGAGTTACCCCATCTCACTCTCTTTATCTTCTCTCTCAGTGCCTCCATCTCTCCCTGTTTCTCTCTGCTTCTTCCGCTACCCATCTTTCTCTCCCCGGCTCGCCTTTCTTTAACCTTTTATGCTCTCCCCCTCTTCCTCCGCCTTTTTTTCACACTCTTCCTCTTGCTGGTTTACACAGACATCTCTCTCGCAGTGTGTCTTAGCTCTCTGTTTCAGTCTTTCCATCATTCTCAGCGTCAGCATCCTATAACCTACCACACCTCCTCCCTCCCTCTCTTTCTCCTCTCCCTTCCTCCCTTTTCCATCTTCAGCTCACATCACATCTGCAAGTCTAACACCAATCTTCTTTTCCTTTTCAGCATGCTTCCCTCACCCCTTTTACACTTCATTATTGGGTCTGTTCTTTTTTATACCCTCTCCGCCCCTCCATCTCACTTTCAGGATGACGCACGATTGCATATTTCTGTCTTTTTCAAGCAGCCACATGCTCAGGCGTAGACGCACACGCACCTTTCCCCTGTCAATAAATTCAGCGTGCATAATGTCATCGTCAAGGTTAACAGCTGAGGTGCTAATGATGAGAGGATCCAGGGCTTATAGGCACTGTAGGAAATACCGAGATGCTCTTACTGATTAGTGAGTATTAGTAAGTATTTTTGGGGTGAAAAAGATGTCATCTGATGAACTTTCGCCTATACATCATCAAGGAAAACATTAAAGGAAAATGAATGATCCTCTAATCAAATGCTAATTATTGTCATGAATGTTTGCAACTGAAGGCAATCAGCTGAAGGGAATAGCTGCATGCTGTTCTAGCCTCGGCCCTCTCTATCTTTGTCCCCTCATTTATGTTCATTAATGTGGAGAGCCACCATTGTTCCATGGATAATTCATTGACATGCATGGCAGCCGCTCCCATGTGTTTGTTTGCGTGTGCGTTTGTGTGCGTATATGTTCGCCAAGGCGGGCAAACAGATGCAAAAGGCACGACAAGAAAATAACCTTCCCTCCCTCCCCCGTCTGTTGCGATGACGAGACGCCTCGCTCTTTCTCTCCCCCTCTATTTTTATCATCTTTACACCCCCCACCATCTCTGTCGCTCCCTCCATCTCTCTCTCTCTTGCTCTCTCTGTCTGTCTCTCACTCTTTTCGGCCTCTCTGTCCTTGGGTGTCTGCAGCCAGCTGTGTCTTCGGGCCATTAGTGCCCCCCCCCCCCCCATCCATCCATTTTTCCCCATCACTGATTCCTCCAGCAGACTTTATCTCCCCCTCCCCCATCTCGCTCTTCCTCCTCCTCCTCCTCCTCCTCCTCCTCCTCCTCCTCCTTCCTTCTCTCATACTCCTCGGTCCCTGTGACCACTGGGGCTCCATTGTCACAGCAACTGCTGATAATAGTCTAGTCCGCTGTCCGGCATTCCGTTACGCCACTGCACCAAAATTAGACGGCAGATGTTTGTGCGGACACATCTGTAAACATCCTCACTAAGAGAAATATATAAAAACACAGTGGTGATGGAAAAGAAACACTCAAATCTATTAAATAAAAACACCAATAACCACGTCTAATTTTCATACAGCATATTGTGCTA
Organism: Anoplopoma fimbria; assembly: GCF_027596085.1. Classification (NCBI taxonomy): domain Eukaryota; kingdom Metazoa; phylum Chordata; class Actinopteri; order Perciformes; family Anoplopomatidae; genus Anoplopoma; species Anoplopoma fimbria. The sequence continues at coordinate 9,437,340 of NC_072459.1, forward strand.
TTGCAACATGCACCCACACACACACACGCCACCAAATCTACACCGTCAGCATCCTCCCCTTTCTGTTGATGTAAACATCTTGTTGTGCTGCTAGCCTCTTGCGCCTGCCCCCTGTTACGAAAAGTTATTGCGCTGCATAATGTAGTGCCACTTACTTCTCTACACACCAACCTCTAACTCACTCATCATAATAAAACTGCGATTGATTAAATTTCCCCCGTGGCACGCTGATGCTAAGAAAGTCTTCGGACATACAGCGGAGGAGAAAGAGCAGGTTTGCCTTTGAGAAAGTGGGGCAACGGGTATCGTGTCCCTGCTGTGTCTGTGCGGTCAGCAGAAGAGAGCTGCCGGGGCACATGTGGTGCAGATCATCAGAGTTGTGTTAGCTTTGATTCCTATATCACCGAGGTGAAACGGTAGAGAGATAAAAAGCCAAGGTCGTAGTGCACTTAACATATTTCTGTGAGCGACCATGTTTAGTAAGTTTAGTAAGCAACCGATCCTGACAGCTTGAAAATGTCACTTTAATCGCCTGGCGACCCCTCAGATTCATCTTGTGACCCCTCCGTGGGTTCCAGCTCCAAGGTTGAGAACCACTGGACTACAATCAGTAAAAAACTGGAATAAGGAGTGGGAAGCGTGGGAAAATTATTCTCATTTCAAATCATGGTATTGAGATATGTTATATAGTAGATTCTGTGGAAAATCAAGAGGAGAAGATGTAGAAAAAGTAAAATATAAAAAGTACTTAATCGCATTGATGCAATATTGCAACGTTGCCCACAACAGCCTGATAGAACCAGAACCATTAAAGGTGCTACATTACACGACGCTCTCAACATGGCGACGGCAGAGCCACCAGCTAGCAGCTAACAGGGATAACAGCACAATGTTGACCGAGCTAACAGTGTTAACATAAGGTCGGGCAAAAAAAAAAATCATTATAAGCAGTAACCGCCGTATGAGCACCTTTAAAGACAAAACTCTGTATTAACATTGCAGCAAAATCTCTTGCTTTTGTCAAATTCCTGTCTTCCCACGGCAAATATCGTCCAACTTCTGCTACAACAGATGAGACCAGCTGAGGTTGAAACAAGTACAACAGAATAGACCAAAAATGCTTTTTCGAAAAAGTGGAAAGGAAAACCTGTTTTTGTCATTTATGAATGCTTGATATTAAAGAGCATCTGTGTGCTTCTGCTGTGGGCATGTTTGTGTGTGTATGTTTGTGTGTTTGTGTGTGGTGTGGTGTGGTGATGGGAAGGGTTGTAGGGGCATGAATCCTGACAGCTTCAATGGCAAAATGAAGCCCCCCCCCCCACCCCCACACACACACACACACACACACACACACACACACACACACACACACAAACACACGCTCACTCACTCACTCACACTGTCTCGCACAACCCATTTAGGTCCCTTTTAAACCACTGGAGGACAATAAAAATGGGTCATCCAAAAAAAGGGGGGTACTTACACACACACACACACACACACGTATACACAAAATGATAGCCCATTGCATCATCTGCATCCCCCTTCCTGTCAGCTACCCCCCCCCCACCTCCTTTCACCCCTTCTCCTCTTTCTGCCCATCCTTCCTTCCATCCATCCATCACTCCCTCCGACCCTCCAACCACTCTATTGATTGAGCCATTCAATTTCCGGCTGTAATTCAACTACACTGTCGCACTTGAATATGTAAATGAGCCCACAGGGGTTGCCGGTGCTGTTGTTGTCATGGTAACCTCTCATCAAACAGAGAGACACACACACATAGAACGCTCTCACACACAAAACGGCAGCCTTTGGTGTTTGGTGTAGGAAGGAGAGACAAGGTGAAATGTGTGTGTGTCTGTGTGTGTGTGTGTGTGTGTGTGTGTGTGTGTGTGTGTGTGTGTGTGTGTGTGTGTGTGTGTGTGTGTGTGTGTGTGTGTGTGTGTGTGTGTGTGTGTGTGTGTGTGTGTGATGCTGGGCTGATGTGAAACTGAAACTTTCACAGCAGCATGAGAATTGGCCAGGGCTAAATGACCTCACTGTACCCTTGGGTGTGCGTGCGTGTGTGTGTGTGTGTGTGTGTGTGTGTGTGTGTGTGTGTGTGTGTGTGTGTGTGTGTGTGTGTGTGTGTGTGTGTGTGTGTGTGAGCATGCATACATGCGTGTGTGTGTTTGTGAGAGAGAGAAATACTGTGTCCATTGCCTGGCCTCATGCTCTTTGAAGACTCCCTCCCTCACCCCTCCACCTCTCTCTCTCCCCCCCTCCCTCCCTCCCTCCCTCTCTCTCTCTCTCTCTCTCTCTCCCCTCACAACATGTATGTGCAGCCCTCTAATCGCACTGACAGGAGGGCAGCACTCTGTGTAGCTTCTGCCACCACGCATGCACAGAAACACACAGGGAACGTAAACGCATGCAGATTTAATACACTCGACATGTCTTCTCCTTCCTCGCACACCAGCAAACTCTAACGACACGAACAAAACACACACACACACACACACACACACACACACACACACACACACACACACACACACACACACACACACACACACACCCTGGATCAGCATGAGCCAACGCTGTTGTGTGTCGTTAATGCGCTCCTCTCCCTCTGTGCCTCTGTCTGTCCCTGTATGCTGCTTTGGGGACATTTTTAGGTCACGAGGATGTTACAACAAACTGTGTGTGTTTGTGCGTGCATGCGTGTGTGTGTTGTGTGTGTGTGTGTGTGTGTGTGTGTGTGTGTGTGTGTGTGTGTGTGTGTGTGTGTGTGTGTGTGTGTGTGTGTGTGTGTGTGTGCAAAAGGGGAGCAAGATAGTGTCTGTGTTTACTGCAATATGCGATTACATCTGTGAATGTAATTATATCTTGTGTTTGTGGTTTCAGTCAGTATTAGTGTGCCTACAAGGAGTGTGTATGCAGAATATTATGTGGTTTTATTTTGTTTTAAAACTTAAAAGTTTTTAAATATATTCAGTGACAATCACATCCTCTGTTATACATTCTTTTTAAATTTAGGACTGTGTGGGTGTTATTTCTTCGACCGACAGTGCTGGCAACTTTCCCAAACAAGCCCCATAACTAATATTCTGTTTTAATTCAAATTCTGTTTTAAGCACACACACATCAATATCTCAAGTGACATAACCAAAACTGTTCAAACTCTTCGTGAAGAAAAACAAGTTTTCAGTGCCTCTGCTTTTCTCAACATAGTGATGATAACGGCATCAAAGCGACTGTTTAAAATCAATGCAACCCTGTCTCTCCGTCTCCCTTAACATATAAATTATTAATGCAACTCATAGAAGCAAGGGCGTTTATCTGAACAATAATAACTTATCTGATGATGTGGTTGGGGTTAAAGCGTTCGTCTGGCAGCCGAGGCCCCATCCCTCTCATGAACAATGACACTTCAATTTGGGTATGAATCAAGAAGGAAACATTTTCTCTCCTCTGCAAGAAACAAATGTCTCTCATAGTGGTTTTGTTTGAGCTCAATTTTGGGAGAAAGTGGAAGGCCTCCTGGGCATATCTGAGTGAGTGCATGTACGTGTATGCATGTACGTGTATGTGTGTGCATGTGGGTGTGTGTGCGTGTGCGCTCACTGCTAGGCAAATGAGCTTGTCAGTATGCGGTGCAGGCCTCTCTCTGGTGGCAGGCAGATGACAGTGCAGTGATTGGGCTGATTTCACCGAGGACGTGAGGGGAAATCTGAAGGCTGCCTCAGGGCTCAGGTGCTTATCATCTCCCCACACGCACTCACGCGCACATATCTGGATACGTGTACATACGCACACAGATATATATATACTGTATATATACTGTACTTCTAACTTTTGCAGTTTGCCTTAAACAAACACAAATGCATGGTCAACAAACATACATGCACTCTCCAGCGCCTCCTCTACTTTATTACAAAGTTAATTATCAACAGTCTCTGGTGAGGCAGTATATCACACAAACACAAGATTTTGGGCTTTTGGGAATTTGTCACAAAAAATGGTTGACGCTTCCAATTATATTTGGAGAGTTTTGGAATATATGTTTGTTTTATGTCTTCAGTGTGGTCATAATATATCCTGAGATTTCATTTTTAATGTGAGCCCATCGAAGGAAATCCCCTTTGTTGCAAGAATTTAAACTTTAATCCTGAATCTTGAATTTAAAGGGTATATGACTCAGTAAAGGGTGCTATCTGCATATTCATCAAGCATCCATAAGGTTAAATTGGGCACCTATGTGTTGTTTTGATATATAGTTCCTATGAGATACAGATTTTCAGAAAGGTTGTTGTTGTTTTTTTGTAACACCAGCAGCTATTTCATCTTATCCAACATTCAAACTAATATTTTTGGATGAACATTAATCATTTACACAAAGAATGTTTTCAAACCTGCACTCTTTAGTTCAGTTGAATCGAGTTTACCAACTCATTCACAGCTTCGTACCAGAGCAAATTAACTTTTAAGGTTGAAAATGCCGTTTCTGGAAAATGCAAAAAAACATCCACATTCATAGCGTAGCTTTATAGCCAATTACTACAATTACTAGCAAATGTCAAATTTATCAATCACCTACTAATTCATGCAAATTATGATAAGTCTAACTAAATAGAGATGAATCACTGTATTGTTGCTGATAAGTTAGCATGTTGTTGAATACGTTGCCATGAGAACCAATATCACATTGTGTCCTCCTTCACTGTCGGCTGATGACTGCGGTTGATTTTCCTCCAGCTCAGTAAGCCATACAGCACTTGTAATTCGCATGCTAAACCAACGCAGCGATGCAGTTTCACTTCGGTTCACGTCGGTGCAGCAATTTAAAATAAATTACCTTTGATGGTTCACAATAGATTGAAAAAGGGACTGTGAAAGCGGGCTGGGAAAAAAAAAAGGGATTGACAAATGACAAAAGATAAATGGAGGGTTAAGGGACTGAGAGAAGTCTTTGGTATCGCTCCATGTGGTAAAAAGTGACTCAATAGCTGCTGTCAGATAGAGAAAGATGTGAGACGGCCTGCCAATTTTTTGTCTGTCTGCCCGTCTGTCCTCTGTCTCCTTGTCCATCTTGCTGTCAGTCTATCTCTGTCTATCTTTGTCTGTCTTTCTCCGATCACACACATCTGTCTGCAGCAGGAAGGACTGTAAATTAAACATCTGAGATTCTCTCTCTCTCTCTCTCTCTCCCCCTCTGTCCTTGGCTCTTATCCCCTTTGCTCTGTTCCTCTCACCCTCCTCCCCTGTCGTATGCGCTCACTCAGCCCTCCCTGGCTCGCCCCCAACTGTATTTCTTCTTCCTCCTTTCATCTCCTTCCTTCCCCTGTCTTCTCACTGGGCAAGATAGAGAGAGGGAGAGAGAGAGAGAGAGGGTGAGGGATGGCGCGAGGAGGCGGAGGACTGGGGTGGGTGGAGATCATAGAGGAGATGAGGCCGTGTGGTGCGAATGGATAGACCGATGCATTGATAAGGGCTGCCGACTCCACAGCACGCTCGCTGCATATCCAATCTCTCTCGCCCCGTCTCTCTCTCCTCCATCTCTCATCTCTCTTTTTCATTTCAGGACTAATGCTCCCGTAGCCTTCAAATGTCAGTTCAGTAAGGCAACCTATTAGATGGTTAGCCAGAGTGGCTGACTCTCTCTCTCTCTCTCTCTCTCTCTCTCTCTCTCTCTCTCTCTCTCTCTCTCTCTCTCTCTCTCTCTCTCTCTCTCTCTCTCTCTCTCTCTCTCTCTCTCTCTCACACACATTCAGGACAGCATGATTGTCTGAGGCTTCTGCTGTCATTCAGAACAGGTGAGACACATGGAGACACAAAAGGAGCCTTGCAGGATAGGACTCTCTCACATCTCCACAACACTCCACATTGTAACTAACTATGTTTACTCAAGTAGGCTACTGTATTTAATGCTGCCATCAATATTTGATTATCAACATGACTACTTGTGTGAGAGAAGTTGCTCGTTATGAGGAACCAAAATAAATATCATGCGACTCTGCAGTTCCCATCAGCTCTCTGAAACCTATGGCATTTTTAAGCAATTTTTTTCCAGCTCGTTATTTTGGTTTCACAGGCTGCAACTTTACAATTATTTTCTAAAAACCCATTGCACACTATCTGCTGAGTACCAAACAGCAGAGAGACAGAGTTATCGACTAGCAGGTGCACTATGTGGAGCATTTAGTAGCTAAAGAGACAGATATTTATAGTTGGTGGAGACCAAAAACAGAGCTAAAGGAGAGTGAATATTGGACATAGGTTCGCCAGCTGAACAGAAACACATCAAATGAATACTAATGGTGCTCCATATCTAATGGTGTAACAGTTTACTAACAAGCTATGTCACCATATCAACTTCAACAGCAGTCCAATAATATCTCATAATATGACACTGACAGTTCATTCCACAAGCATATTGATACGTTGAATGCTTTACATTTTTCTGATAATACTTACGATAGTAATATTTTGAATGCATAAGTTCAGCATTTTATACACATATGTGTGTGTGTATATATATATAATTATATATTTATATGAATAAACAGAGAGAGAGACAGAGAGAACGGCATGAAACAGAGGATTAGGGGCTTAGTTAGCCTGCATGAAATCCCTTTTTCCTCTTGCACCCTACAAAGGGAAGAAGGCAATTGTCCACAGTATACAAACGAGGAAGAGAGGGAGTTATGGGGGAAGGGGGAGAGATGGAGGGGGAGTGCAAAAAATCTCACTGAATCCAGCGTTGTTTTTTATGTTTCCCCCGCATTGCTCTGCATGGCTGCCGCCCCACCTGTGACATCACATTTATCAATACAGGAAGCTGTTTTTTTCTTTCCTTGTTTTGCAAAGAGGGAGGGAGGGAGAGAGGGAGGGAGGGAGGAGGGAGAGGGAGGGAGGGAGGGAAAAGTGACATTGGCCTTGAAACCTGCTATTGTCTTGCCTCCAGGACAGCCAGCCAACCAGGCGGCTCAGTCAGAGAGAGAGATAGAGTGAGGGAGAGACGGTTGCCATGGTTACTTCCCGGGAGATACGAGCATACTTGTTTATCTGTTGGCCGGGGAAGCGTGCGCGGCAGGCCTTCTCGCTGAGCAGATGTGTATGTGTGCGTGTTTGTGTGTTGTGTGTGTGTGTGTGTGTGTGTGTGTGTGTGTGTGTGTGTGTGTGTGTGTGTGTGTGTGTGTGTGTGTGTGTGAGACTAACACCAGGACTCATAAACTGAACCTTCCACGTCTTTCTTTGTAAACAAACCTGTACGCACACACAAACACACACCTCCTCAATAGAACTCCAGCTTACCTATTCGGTATTATTGAGCCAACAGGAGTGGACGGAAGCTAATTTTCCTGGTGTGAGCTGAACACCAGCAGAAGAGTAGAGAAGAGAGAGAAAAAGAGAAATAAAGGGGATTGGAAGATAGAAACAGACAAAAGGGAGAAGGGAGAGAGAAACTGCTGCGTGATGAACAGAGAGGAGGGAAAGGAAATGAGAACAGAACGAGAAAAAGTTGGACAAAAAGAAGGCAGAGAGAATGAGATGTGAAACAGAGGATGTGGCGGAGAAAAGAGAGAGAGGAAATTAGATGGCTGGGAAAAACGGGTAAGCGAGAGAAAGAAAAAGGCAGAAGCTCGATTAAAAAGAAATGCAGGGGGGGAGAATGAGAAAAAGACAGCGTTGTAAAGAAATAGAGGCATTAAAGGGAAAGTGAATGAGAGAGAGAATACCTTGCAAGAGAAGCAAAGAAATAGTAGATGGAAACCAAAAGACAACGAGAAGATGATAAAAAAGAAAATATCACAATAAGCGAGAGGAAATGTGACGTGATGAGATGACTGATGTGACGAGATGCGAAGCGACGAGTGCACGCCGAGGCGTGCTGCCATGTTAGCAGAGAGCAGCCCCTCTTCCTATAGAGCGAGACTCTGCAGGCTCTGTAGTAGGTCAGATGCCACAGACAGAAAGTCACAAGGCTGCACCGACACTACTGCCTCACACGCACAACGTCATCACACGCAGACGCACACACAAAGGCACGGAGGCTGCTAACATGTTTATGAAACGGCACACATGGGATTGCTTTTGCTTCTTTTTTTTTATTCACAAGACCAGGTTGCACATATTACACAATTTTTATTTTTTTTGTGTATTGCATTTTTGCACACTATGTACAGAAATTAGGTATTCGAAATACAGTATTGGTTCCCATGGGCACTGCACACCAGCGGTGTCGTCTCCATGCTGATATGATGAGGTGTCCACACAGAAGGCGGTGTAGAGTTCGCCCATTACCTGAGACATATAGACCTCTAAGGCTCATGCTGTCAGCTTCATTTGCACAGAGACAACTTGTGTAGGCGTGTGGCTCTGTGTGTGTGTGTGCCCCTATTTGTTTTTTTCAGTGCGAGGTGAGCGCCAGAGTCACTCTCCTTAAAATAACAAGCTAGGCCTTTTCCCCGAGGACAGCCGACAACCATCCTGCAAGCTGCCTGATCCTGGGCCGCCCCAGTTCACCGCTCAATCCATCTCCCTCCTTCTCCTTCTGTCTCTCTCACTTTCACTTCATGTCTTTATATCTCTCGCCCTCTATGAATCGCACACATACATAGTCAGCAGTGGTCTAAGCAAGGTTCCTTTTTCGCAACTTTTTCTCTTGTTATGTTTCTAACGTTCTGCTGTTCAGAATCGCAGCATATCAGAGATATCAGACACACACACACACACACACACACACACACACACACACACACACACACACACACACACACACACACACACACACACACACACACACACACACACACACACACACACACACACACACACACACCCTAACAAGGCATACCACCTCCAGCTAAGCTTAATGAGCTCTCCTCCGGCTACCTGGCCTGGAAATGGCGGGGGTCAGCAGCCCAAAGCCATCCATCCAACAAGCTCTAATTTTAATCAGCCTCTGCACTTCGGCAGCAGATCCCTCAGCTCTGTCTCACTAGCTGTGCAGGGGAGGCTGCGAGAGAATAGGTCTCATTCACTCAATTAATAGCTCTCTGTGTGTATGAAATGATGCTGAAATACATGCAGTGCCAAAACTGGAAAGAGTGAATAAATGAAAGCGGGACAAATGGTTTTAAGGACTTAGCAGTGTCTAATTTGTCACTAAAATGGTTTTTATTGCATATATAAATTAGGATTGTAAGCACATTTGTGGAGATATTGCTCAGAAGATGGAGAGAAGAATACAGTGGGGACAAAATCTCATTATACCCTGAATGATTGCATGTTTGCATCAGTGTGATTGTTTGAGACAGCAACCGCATGCATTCTTCAAGTGCTTATCTTGCTTGACCTGTATGTTTCTGGATCCAGGGATGTATGTGCATGCCTGTGTTTGAAGGTGTGTATTCGCTTTCAAACCTGTGTGTGTGTGTGTGTGTGTGTGTGTGTGTGTGTGTGTGTGTGTGTGTGTGTGTGTGTGTGTGTGTGTGTGTGTGTGTGTGTGTGTGTGTGTGTGTGTGTGTGTGTGTGTGTGTGTGTGTGTTTTCCTGTTAGTAGGTGAAGTTACGAGCCCGGCAGGCCTGCAGGCGGCTGGGCTGTATGGAAATTAGGAGAAACACCGCTGAGAAGCGGGTGATGGAGGAGACAGGAGGGAGGAGAGGGAAAAGGGGAAGTAAAGAAAGGAAGGAAGGAAGAGGAGAGCGGTGGAAGGGAGCTGGATAATGAGGACTCTGATGTGAAAGATGGAGAGCCCTGAATAGAGAAGTCCCAGAGATGGAGAGTGGTAAAAAAAAAAAAAAAAAGGAGGAAGACAGAGTAGTGGTGGAGGGGGTTATGAATGGACAGGAAAACGGGAAACAGCTTCCACTAGTGGCGGCTGTGGAAATAAATAATGGATGTAGAGGACGAGGAGGGGGAGATGAAAGGAGGATAGCAAAGTGAACAACAGAGAGAAAAAGCTTTATTCTGAGGTGAAGGCAAAAAGAGGTGAGTAGGTAAAATAACAAAAAGGCTGTGAGGAAATGTGGTTTGAATAATATGAATGGACCACAGGAGACATTAGGGATGAGAGATATTAGAGGAGGGGGGCAGGTGGAGATCCAACTATTTAAAAAGATGTGAGGATGAGGCGGAGTGGTCACAGGCATTAAATGAGAAAACTGCACGCTGGGGAGACGGAGCTAAAGATGGAGCAATTTAGCCAAAACAGAGAAAAAGACAAATGGGGAAAGAGCGTGAGCAGAGAGATAAAAAAAAAAACTGAAAAGGGGGATGAGAGGGGAAGAGGAGGAGGAGGAGGGAGAGGGGGAGGCCAACAGACTGATACAGAGAGAGAGCAGAGACGGAGACGGGTGGGAGGAGGAGGAGGAGGGTGGTGCTGGCAGTGGCAGGACACGGGTGCAGGCGTGGAGACTGTGGCATGCAGCTCAAGTTGGCATGGACTCTATCACTCACTCTCAGGCCTGGGCACAGGGCCCTCGGTGGCAGAACACACACACACACACACGCACGCACGCACGCACGCACGCACGCACGCACAACGCACGCACGCACGCACGCACGCACGGATGTACGCGCACAAGCAGATCAAACACAAGGACATTCGCTTTTTTCTCAAAGTCTCACTACACACACACACACACACACACACACACACACACACACACACACACACACACACACACACACACACACACACACACACACACACACACACACGGCAGACAGAGACGGAGAGAAAAACATTGAGCTCAGACACAGCCTGACGCACGCACACACTCAATTAGTCTCAGCCACACACACACACACACACACACACACACACACACACATGAAGGGAAAAGACGGATGGATGAGCGTGTGCATGAAGGTGTGTGCATGTGTGTGTGTCTAATTGTGCCAGTGCTGCCGGAGCAGAATGAGGGATGGTGTCTCAGAGCTGCTGCTGCCGCTAATAGCCACTGACTGGAGGTGACAGGCTCTCTCTCTCTCTCTCCCTCTCCCTCCCTCTTTCTCCCTCCCTCTCCCTCTTTCCTCTTGTTTTCCATCCAATCAGCAGTCAGCACATCTGTCCTTCCCTCTTCCCCTCAACCCAATTCGGCTCGTCCTCTCCCCCTTTGTTTCTCCCTTCCCCATCTCCCTCTCATATCTCTCCTTTGCCCTTTTACCCTCACACCCCCAGCCCCCTCCTCCTCCTCCTCCTCCTCCTCCTCCCCCGCCATGCTTTCATCTCCTCTCCTTACCCCCTGCCACCTTTCATCACTTTCTCCTTCCTTTCTCTCCCCCCTCTGTCCTCTCCACCCGGTCCTGATGATACACAGGAGATGGCTCATGCATGAGTGATCGCATACGTGGGTGTGCACACGCAGACACACACACACACACACACACACACACACACACACACACACACACACACACACACACACACACACACACACATAAAGACTGTTGTCAGCAAGTGAGTGTGTGTGTGTGCGTGTGTGTGTGTTTTGTGTACGTGCATGTATCCACTATGACATTGTTAATGCATGCATGTGTGTGTGCACATGCAGGTAGGGAAGTTATTATTCCTAAAATGATTTCAGACCCGGAAGAATAGATCAAACAAAGACGAGAGGACAAACACACACCCATAAACACACACACACACAGACACGCAAACAGTCAAACACACACACACACATCTCCTCCAATATCTTGCTGCCTTTTCATATCCCTGGCTTCTGCAGTTGTCTCACGTCTGGACTCTGTCCACAGAGACAAGAGAGAGAGCACTGCTCTGTTTTCTATCTGCACCAGGTTATTAGACATATGCAATTATCCTCGAGCAGGATAAATATGCCTTTTTATGTGTTTATATGTGTGTGTGTGGATGGGCGTGTGTGTTCAGGGGGTTGGAGTGTTTGTGTGCAATCAGGGACAGGTTGTAAGGGATGCATCTGGGTTGGCCTGATGTGGAGACAAGGAGGAGGGGGGGGGGGTGAAGCTTGTTAATACTATAGAGGCTGCTGTCTGTGTGTGTGTGTGTGTGTGTGTGTGTGTGTGTGTGTGTGTGCCCATTTAAACTGGTCTACTATATAGTTCTGAGCGGTATGTGTGAATCTTATCAAAACCTAGTTTATCTGTTTTTGATGTGTGCGTGTGCCTGTGTGTGTGTGTGTGTTGTGTGTGTGTGTGTGTGTGTGTGTGTGTGTGTGTGTGTGTGTGTGTGTGTGTGTGTGTGTGTGTGTGTTTTCCCATTTGAACTGGTCTATATAGTTCTGAGCAGTACGTGTGGATCTTATCAAAACCTTGTTTATCTGTGTTCGATGTGTGTGTGTGTGTGTGTGTGTGTGTGTGTGGTTTGTGTGTGTGTGTGTGTGTGTGTTTGATGTGTTTGTGCGTTTTCGTGTGAGGTCATCGCTGTGCACATTCTCCACCAGTGTAGAGGTACTCAAGACAAGTGGATGCGTTGGGCAGTGTTGTTGTGCCTTCTGTGTCTTTGTACATATTTAATGTGTGTGTGTGTGTGTGTGTGTGTGTGTGTGTGTGTGTGTGTGTGTGTGTGTGTGTGTGTGTGTGTGTGTGTGTGTGTGTGCATGGGTGAGGGGCCTGCCGTGTGCCGTCCTTCCTGGAGGGAAAGGGGGGGGGCTTACTTCCCAGCCAATCGGTTTTGCTCTGCTGAGGCAACCATCCATCGCCACCACGGCAACAACAACACAGAGCCAGGCTGATGCAGGGGATAGATGTGCGATGTGTACAAGCTCCTTTGTTTTATTTATCTTTGTTTTCTCCCAGTTTCTTTCCTGATGTTTCTTTCTCCCATTTGGCCCATGTCGAGCTCCTACTTTTATCAGTTATCTGTTCTCTTTCTGCCTTCTTTCCTCTCCCTGTTTCTCTCTCTCTCAGATATTTCACGGTAATGGGGCCTTTGCGGGAGCTCTCTAAGGTGCGACCTAAAGGGCAAGAACAGAATTGAGAGAGAGAGAGAGAGGGTGCAAGAGAGCGAGAGAAAGAGAGAGGGAGGTTGCAGTCACAGTTTTCTTCCTGAAAGGGCTCTTTTTCATTTTCTTTTCATCAGCCACCGCCTGCCTGCATATCTCGCCTCTCCTCCTCTTTTTTTCTCCCGCACACAAATCCCCTTTCTCTTTAGCTCATATGTATGCAAATAAGGCATCCTATGCAAATGAGACAGGTAGGGGACTGGCAGTGGAGAGGGAGAAGAAATGGGGTTGGAGAGAGGGGGGGCGAGGAGAGGATGAAAGGAAGGGGCAATGGAGGATAGAAGAGGAAGTGATGCAGGCGGTTCACCGCGCTAAGGTTGCAATTTGTGATTGTGGGTTCTGACTGCCACTTTACGTTTCCTCAAACTTTTGGTGAATAAATTGAATACTAAAGATACCTGAAGGTGTTTAATGGAGCATTTTGAGATTCGAAATATACATAATTAATTCATTTATGATTCCCTGTCATATACTGTCAAATCCTCCACATAAACAAATACTATGATCCATGGCCTTTGTCTGCTGCCAACAGTGTTTTTTAAAAATGACATCCATGTTTTTCACAAACCCCACTGCTTCCTGTCACAAAGAAGATGTGGCAACTTCACCCACCTCCCCCTCCCTCCATATGCATTTGTTTTCTCTTTCGTTTTACTGAAAAGGATAAACATCTTGGAAGGGATTTTTTTCCATCGGCCTTTCTCTCCTTCCACCATCTGCCATGGTGAGAAATTATGAAAAGCTTCAGCTCTGCTTTTGCTGGAAGAGGAGCAGCTCTCGTTTTTTTGTGGTGTGAAGCAGCCCAGTATTTCTTTATTTTTTTCCGGGAATTCCAACCCTGTTGCACACATTGAAAACGGCAGCCAATCGTCTCAATCGTTTTGTTTATCACCAGCATACTAATGTCTCAAAATTAATTTCGGAATGATTAATTGATGTTAAAAGTCCAGACGCCTGGCTGTGCAACTGACTGGTGTTAGATGGCACAAGCAGCTCTGCTTTAGGTGTCTGGGTCACTAAATGGATATACATTAGGAGGAGAACAGTGGTGTGTTGCCAAGGAAACAAGGATGGCTTGGCACTAATTGGCTATAGGTTGGTTGCTAGGTGCTGGGTGCAGCAGATAAGCTAGCTAAGTCGAAAGTTGGCTTCTCGATAAACATATTCTCCATGTCTCAATGTCA